>NW_010551747.1:0-18224 GCF_000687285.1 Phaethon lepturus
TTCCTCCCCCCATCTAATCCCAGGATCACGCACAAAGAGAGAAAGAGGAACTACCAGATCCTACAGTCCCTCGCTGCCTGTTGGATTTTGTCCCTACAGGTATGTATCCTGAAATCACTTTTTATCACTGGTAAAAGCAGCAATAAATACTCTTCCCTACCCGAGCAGCTTACTGCCGCTGAGCAACGTGGCAGTGCCCACAAGCCGGGGCAAAAAAAAAGGTGCGGGGGCTGCCCCGACCCCCCGGCTGCGATGCCACTGGGGTCCCTACAACCGGGCGCCAGGGAAGGACGGGCCCTCGCCTCCCACTTCCCCCACCACCCTAACAGCCAGCCCACCCACAGCCCTTCGAGAACCCTGACCGCCGCTCTCCCGACTCGCTGCCTCCCAACGCCGTGCTCCTGCTAAGCCAAAAATATCCCCTGAGGCATGCTGCTGGCAGGGCCAGGATGAGAAGTGATGGGCTGCAGGGAGTATCAGTCTCAAGGCATCAGCCTGCGTGTCGCACAGGCTGCTCCACGGGAGGGGGGGCCCCGCGTGTCGCACAGGCTGCTCCACGGAAGGAGGGACCCACGTCTGCGTGGCATGCTCTGGGAACAACCTGCTGTGGGAGCTGCTGCCCATGGAACCCCCCTGCACCGCCTCCTCTGCTTCCCCCAAGCCCCACCACTGCCCTCGGCTATCCCCAGCGCAAGCCTTGTGTGGACCTGGGCACTTGAAGTCTTTGCTCTTTAATAAAATACGGAAGGGGGAAGCTCCCAGGACAGCCCCCAAGCACGGGGGAGCCTGAGCTGCAAAAATAAATAGGCACAGCTTATGGATCTCTTCAGCAAATCTCTTGGCCGACCCATTGCTCTCCACAAACCAAAATAACTAAAAAACCTCCAGAAGACAGACAGCCTAGAAAATATCAGTCAATCATGAGAAGGATTTCTGTATCGGGGCGGAAAAAACAGCCCCTAATTCCAGACTCTGGCAAACTTCTAAAGAAGCCAACAGGAGTGCTGCATTGCAGAAAAAACCCCACCCCATACATTGTGCCCTCGGGAATTACCTGATGGCTTTTTTTCTTTTTAAGGAAACTTTCAAATTCTAGCACTATTTATTTCACACCCAGCAATACGTCAGGCGTTTCACACCGATTAGTGAAGCCCCCAGACTTCCAGCTGAGGCCGACAACCGACCGAGAAGAGTGAGACAGAGGACGCTGGACTCTCTGCACTTCTTCTCTGCCCTACCGTGCTTTTGGCCAGCTCCGACTCTTAATCTTTCCACTAGGAAAGGTGACAAATCTTACCCGCATCCCTTTAACCCTCTCTGCCACATGAGCATTTAGGACCAGCTCGGCCTGGCAAGCTCAGCCTGCCGGCTTTTCCCAGGGAGAAGATTCCCGACCACTGCTGCTGCATCGGCCGCGCTCCCTCCCTCACTCCATGGGACTGACGGACGCTCGCGTCCTGCGTGACAGCCACCACAGCTTTCTACTCCCATTTTCTCTTCAATCTATTCCATCTGCTCATCTGCCTGCTCATCCTCCCCTCTGTCTGTGGTCCTCCTTCCCCTTTGCAGTAGACTTCAACACCGCATCCCCTGTCAAACAGGAGACCCTGGCCAGCAGCATCTCGAACCGCAGCACGTAGCTAGAGCACGGGGCGCCCATGATATGAAATTAGAGGTGGTAAAATCAAGTCCGAGGGCATAGCGGTCACTAACGAAATGAAAACCTGTGTGAGAAGAATGGATGAGAAATGGAAAGAACAGCAAGTAAAATACTGAGGCAGAGGAGGTCACTAATCAAAACATACCAAAGAGTGTAAGGGACCTTCATAATTGGGAGATGATGACGCTTGACCTCCATTTCTAGACCAAACAGCTGTGCCTGCTAATAGTAAAATTGGAATTACCATTAGAACTATGCAAACAAAAATGTCTTTCAAACTTTTTGGACAGTTTTGTAGACATGTAAATGCCGTATTCCAGATAGACTATAGAGCAGACATATGGAGAACTTCCAAAATACACACGGATGAAAAAAAAAAAAAAAGGTATTTGTAGCAAAGCACGTAGATGCAGGCCACAAAGTTCCCCCAGGCTGCTCCTCCGCATAGAGGGCTGCATTCATTCGGCAGCTGGAGCTCCGAGAGGCTCCGGGAGAAGGAAACGTCTCGGTGGTGGAAGGAGAAGCAGCACTGCTGCCGGGTGCTGCGGGGCGGCTGGACCCCTACGCGAGCCCAGCGCAGACTAGCCCATTCTCCTAGCCTTGCTTCCAGATGCACTCAGGGCCACCGATTACGTCATCCCACCATCAAATTCACAAAATCTTACAGAAAGAAGTCAGTAAAAGCACTGCACACAACATTCACGTATACGCTGATGAGGTTTGCGCTCTCTCTTTGGGCAGATTATTTGGTTTAGCCCGGTGAGACCGCCAAAGGTCTGACCGAAAACCTTCTGGTTTGCATCCGCTGCTCCAAATCTGTTCCTGCTGCTCCAGGAAGAAAAGGGCTCCTGGTCTGCAGCAGCATTTTCTAAGGAAAAATTTGCCCTTGTGAAAGAGGCAAACATGGGGAAAAGAAGGTTTTTTCCAAGTATTTTCCCAAAAGCTTTTATACAAAGCTTAGACATTTTATACTGTTCTTTTGAACGAGCGATCTTCTGAATGATCTCATAAAATGGGGTTAAGAATTTGAAATGGAAATATTAGGATTTTAGTCTTAATGTCTGCATCGAGTGGCATTTCCTTGAATTGAGACAGGCCAGGGTGGAACTCATGGCAATTTTTTTCAGCTCTCACAGTATAATTTTTTTCTCATAGAAGTCAAAATTATGCCAGTTCTAATTAAAACTTACATCTTCCCTCTTCTGGTCCCCATGGAGTTTTTTAGTTGAGGTTTTGCTACAGCACTGAATGGAGCAATGAGCAGCAATCTTTACTTTCAAAGTATTTTTAACTAGTCCTTGATATCCTTGAGGGAAAGCGGTTTGCGTGCTAAACACTTTCAGCTCTTATCTAAACGCACTTATACTCCTTATTTTTATTTATTTTGACACTCGGTGCTCCCTATTTACCCAGCAGAGCCTGGGTAATCCCAAATTAACACGGGATTTTTCTCTTTGGCTCGGCCCCTTCCATCGAGAAGGAGGGCAGTGCCTTGCTCGGAGAAACGCAGCCCCAGCGCCACGGGTGCGACACCTCGGGGGCGATTTCGGGCAAAATAAGGGCAGAAAGGCATTTCCTGAGGCGTGAGACCCCCCCTAAGCTATGACAGGCCAGGTGGCCCCTCCGTCCCCTGCTAGGGGTGGCTTATGTGGGCACATGTGCTCACCCTGACGTTACGTGCTCCTTCGCAGCAGGCCAGCGGGAGGGCGGTGGATGCGGCGTCCTCCTGGCCCTCGCCCTGCAGAGGCTGCCCGCGAGCACAAGCTTCTCTCCATCCCTCCTCCCCAAAGGGCCTCGTCACCGCAGAGCTGCTACTAGCCCTGCGTCTCTGCGGCGGGGGCACCACTTTAACGGATGAGGAGCCCAGGAGCTCCTTCCACCTCTGTCCTGCTCCTCATGCCCCACGGAGGAGGAGGGATGGATCACACCTCTCGCCAGCACGGCCCTACTGCCTCGGCTGCCTTTTAGGGTTCCTGGTGAGGTTAACAGGATCCAGGGCTCATGCGCAAAGAAGAGGAGACCGGGGTCTTCGGTTACTTGTGATACAGACCTCGTCTCAGGGAGGGGATGGAAAGCCGAGAGGCGTTCTCCAAAGAGTTAGCGTGTGCTGCGTGGGAGGAGAAGCCTAACACTCTAGCTGAGAAGTCTCAAGGTTTAAGAAATATGAGTTATATTCAGGTAAACATTTAAAACACCTGATGCTCATGAGAACTACCCTGGGCCTCTAGATCTTTTCAGTTTAGGCTTTTATTAGTAAAGTGGGTTTAGTTAAAATATGCATTTATTGTAAACAAACTATAAAATGACTCAACTGGATTCACAGGGGCTCAGTTTGTCCAGAGGCACATTTAATGGATCAAACCGGCGTTTGCTTCAGCCCCGGGAGGGGAGGGGGTAACAGACGAGGAGATGTACCTGGCACGGCCACCCTGGCGTGAGGCTGCCGCGAGGGCGGGGGTGTCCCTGCACAGGGGCACGGCCACGGCACGGGGACACGCTCTGCACAGGGCAGAGATCACCTGCCACGACACCCCGAGGGCACTGCAGGAAGCTGCAATCAAGATGCATAAACCCACTGTGTTTCTGGAAATGCATCCGCCCGAGAGCTGCAACGACCTTCTCTCTGCACTGGAAATACAGCCTGTAGGACACCTCTCTGCTCATCTCTCTGCGGCCACCAGCCACCTGCGACGCTGCACAGCGATACGGGAACCGCCTGGTGCTGCCGGCTGGATGCACATCTCACACCCAGTACCGCAGGAGCTCATTTAGGCATCTCCTACCAAAAATATGTTGAAACGTTCAGTAAAATAGAATTGTAACAACAATACCTGAGAGAGAAGGGGGAGAACCAACAGGAGTTGAAGGATTTGATGAAAAGCTGTTGTTGGTGTGATCTGGAGAATAGATCTTTAAAAGATGATACAGAATTAATCTAAAGCCATCACAAACTGATGCAGAAAGAAATATGGAATTCTTATGCATTCAGTTCATTTAAATGAAAGCAGGACAGGTTAAAAAGCCTCTTATTCAAATATTAATATTTTTATAAAGACAAAACTGTATTAGATGCAGGAAGCTAGACAACAGACCCCTTTTGATGGGAACAGACACTACCCAATTAAGCGATGGTTTCTGATCGTCACACGGATCTGCTACGGTAGATAAACACATTTCATTGCATAGACTACTTTACGAATGAGTGTCATTGAACAAGGCCTTAAAGCACGCCTGAAAATTGCTTTTTTGTTAAGCTGAAATCCCTTAACGGCCAAAATAAAGCAAAGGGAGCAGAGCACGTTAAACCCTGGCACAGCGGGTAATCCGCAGCAGCAGACTCCAACTACTTGTCCGCTGCTCCGGCGAGAAAGCCCCCGCGTGCCTCGTGCCCAGGCGAGGGTGCCACCGCCCCGCGGCGTCCCCGCTCACCACCCGTGCCATTTGTCAGGGCACCACTTCAAAGTGGATTCTGTACTGTATCAGTTATTTCAGGCAAACTAGACTCTGACTTTTCGTCTTTGTCAATGAAGCATCGAAGAATATTAAAAAAAAAAAATTAACTCTCATGAGAACTCAATGGAACCCACTCTGCCCAGAAAATAACTATAGTGGTCCTTATTAAAAGTCAGCCCGTGCCAACTGGTACCGCAGCAATAGCTGGGGCACGGCAAGGTTTCCTCCTGCTTTGAGCTGGAAACCTGCTGTGCCCCAGCTACCCAGGTAAGAGGTGGTAACTGCTGACTTTAACAGTAACCACAGTAACTGAATAGGTGGAAACCGCCATGAAAAACAGAAAATCTAAAGGCAAATTCAAAAGGAATCTTGTTTGCGGATGGCTCGGTAGTGCCAACCTGCTGCTGGGTTCTGTTCAGACCTCCCTCGCCCTAGGAAACGCAGGCTGTGATAGACTAACAGACACAGCTCCTTGGCACCCAGTCAATGCGTCCAGGTCAAGGCTTCCCCTCTTTCCATTTCTATTCTACCATAAAATTAAGTCTAAAACTTCTTAAACACCATTTTGCACTGATTGTTCAATATTTCGGTTGGCAGTAACTCCACGCGGGTGATCTCTGAGACCAGATCTCTCTCGTTTGCTGTTCGTCTTCGTAAACTCCAGACGTCCAATTCTGATTAAAGTTCACACTTTCAAAACGGTAAATGTGTATTCCAAAGTAAATATTTCCTTACAGAGGCAAGTGCTTTCCCCAGCGCATCACCAGTCTGCGAGCTGCCTGCTGCCCCACTTCCTCTGTTTGCTGAAAAACAAAAGACTCCATGTAAAAACAAACAGTAAGACATCATAAACTTCTATTCCTGGTCCACTTACTCATCATTTAACTGCATTTTCATGCTAATTACATAAAATTAATCTTTAATTACCATTAATCTGTTTGCTAAGGTAGATATCAAACACATTCATGCTCCATTTTTGCAGATAAAATATGAACTTGACATGCTGTTTTTTAAAGAAATACATGGCGTATTTGATAGTACTCGGCCACATGGCTTTACTTTTTCTGAACGAAGGCTTCTAATAGTAGAAGATGCTCAAAGGTATGGAAAATGTGCAAGCACACAGCTAGGCAAGCCTGCGGTGAGCTGAAGCCTGGTGTTGAGGAAAGGCTCCTGCCTCCCCTGCCCCGTCCTCAGAGCCGGCACGCGTCCGAGGGTGCCGAGTTTGTGCTCTAGGATGTGCAAATGCACCCCAACGAGGGTTTTCTGCTTCAAAAACTCTATGGCGCTTATCTATAAGGGCAATACTTCACACGTAAAACGTCAAAAACTACCACCGAGGAACATTATAGAGGCGGGGAAGGGGAAGACAAGCCCCCTGGGGCCGGGAACGCCAGCGCTCAGCCTGCCTGCACAGCCCGATTTCCCTCGGCGCGCCTGCCCTGGGAGCAGTCACTAACTCCAGGCTCTTGCCGCGCTCCCAGGCAGCCCCAGCCTCCCCGGCTGCAAGGGAAGGACAAAGTGCCATTAACAAGCAGCTACCCGGTATTTTGTTTTCTCCTCATTCACTCTGTGACCCTGGTCTTTTGTACACTTTTCAATGCATGTTTTAAAGGCATTATTAAATTCCATACGGACTTTTCCAAAGTGTTCCTTCTGACTTCACTTGAACGTTCCATGAGCATCGAATGAAATGATTTTTCACCATGTCTCAGGTGATGGGATTGCACCTTTTATATGAGAAATTTAGGGCAAGAAAAATAATGGTGTAGCAGGCCATCCAGTTTCTCAGGCTCAGGTGATCTGATGGAAAACTTCTCCGTTACAGGAGAAAGCAAAGGAAAGAAAAATTAGGGCAAAACATCCCACTGGTTTCAGCATCTGTATGTCCATTTATAAACTAAAAGCGCAGCTTTGCCTGACAGCTGCCCGCGATCAATGCTTCTGCTTTCATCACCCAAATCAGGTGGCCAGAAAATGATTAACAAGCAGTCAGTAACCACCCCTGAAAGCCCAGATTAACGGCTGGAATGCGAGGGCTGAGGCAGGAGAGAATCCCGTACATGGTGGGGGTTTGTACCACAAAGCCCATTTTTTAGTCATTGAAAAGTAGTATTTAAAAGCCTCCTCCAAGTTTCACCCCAGTATTTTTCAGTTAAATATTCAGGGCACGGGAAGGAGCAGGGTTGGATCCATTTTACGGCGCTCTGATTTTGGCTGTTGGTGCAACTACCGTCACTAGCAAAGTGAACGCAGCTGGATCAGCACTCAAAGCAGATGAGCTGATCTGCCCGCAGACGCTGCAGCTCCATGGCAGCGGCCGGGAAATCTGTGGTCCAGGGTATGTCCTGCCACCCCCCTTCAGAGCAGCCTTTCTGCTCCACCTCCTCCAGTCTTCCTACCCTGAAAGCATTTATCTCAGTCACTGCCTCCGCTTAGCTTTTCCTAGATTCCATCCCTCGCCCCTTTCATCCCAGCCTTCCTCGCTTAGCCGTTACCGTATCTCTGCTGTCAGAGGTATCAGTTGCTGATGACCCACCTTGTCTAAGCCCAAAATTTCTCATAGCAGCTTCAGCAGGGTCTAGTTAAGAAAACTTAAAGAACGGCACAGCACAGTGTTTTCCTTCTATTTCTCACGAACAGCATGCATGTTACCCCATGTAAGAAATGCAGCATCTTCAAATTTAACCTGACTGCATAACTTGGACATCTCAGCATTTATCCTACAGCATCCTCCTCTGGAACGGCCTCAAGGTTTACGTGAGTCCCAGATGCTGTTAGACAAACTTGTACGGTGCGGTTTGCAAGTACATCTTTGCTGACTCCTTTTCCTCCTCCTTTTCTTATTTAAACTTTTATTATTGCATATTTGAAAATGTGCTCATCTGCCAATGGCATCTTATTTGTGATCTCAGCTCAATTTGAAATTAGGCATCAAGATGTATAAAATAAGATATATAAAGAAATGTGAAGAAAGATAAACAGGCGGTGTCAGCTAGAGATATAACTTATCAGGGTAGTTTAATGCTGTAAATCACAATCTAAAGATTTGTGACTTGAATAATACCAGGCAGATGTCCAGAAATTCAGTTACTTTGCTGTAAAGTGAACTGTGAATTTACATGTAAATCATGCATTGTTTTTTCCTTTTTGTAAGTGACCCTAACTGCATTATTCTAAAATTAACATCCTACATTTGTCTGTTTGAAGGCTGGTTTCTCCCAATGAGATGAGCTATGCTGGTCCTGTGGGAGAAGCCAACGCAGGAACCACAGTCTTGCTCCACGTGCTCTTAGAAACCTGACAGTGCTGAGCTGGGCCACGTCTTGTATTAGTTGCTGCTAAGAACAAAGGAATTCTTCAGATATACTGAATATTAAACTTTTCCTGAAAGACTTTGAAGACAAATTACTGCGGTAGGCCTGGAAAACATACAGGGAGAGCCTCAGGGATGGGCAGCAGTGTGCAAAGTCCAATTTCACAGAGAAGAGGGAGCTTCCTGGGGAAAGGGATGCTTGAAAAGCAATACAGCAGAGGTTTGTAACATGAGGAAGGCAACTTCCCATCATTATTCGTTGCTCTCCCCGTATAAAAACTGAAAGCCACCCATTAAAACAAACAAACAAAAAAGGTGTTTTCTTTTCAGTCATGTCTGGTCAATGGGGAAAGTCATCGCTTTAAGGTATGCAAAGACCAAGCTTACATCCCTAACCGTTTCACATGTGAACTGTTATCTGCTTTAGCTGCTATTTTGGTAATGTAGGAGACACCACTGAAATCTGTAGATGACTAAAGAAAACCCTGTATTTGAAGAACGAACAGAAAAATAAGAGTCTTAATAAGAAACACAGCAAGAAGCTCTTGTCTGCTGCAAGAGCCCAAACATCTTGGGAGCAATGGGACAAAACTAACATCATCCCAGGACTGGGCACTACAGGAATAAGAACGAGACCTCGAACATAGGAAACACTAACCCAGGGTATCACTGTAGAGAAAGGTAATGTACAGCGCTGCTTTACATGGGGAACAGCTATGGAACACAATCAACTGTTTCTATTAATATCGCACAGTTGTTGATCCATCACTTTACCACTGGCTTCAATGAAACACGACTTAAATACAGCCGCTGACACTCCAAAGGCTGAGCAGGGACAGGCTTAGCTGACAGCTTCGGTATGCACTGCAACTGTCAGGTTTAAACCATCAGGATATTTACCCGAGCTCTGAAAAGCACCGCTGGTGTCCAGAGCAGCACCCAGAATGGAAGAAAATGTATATAAAAAGCAAGAAAGTGTATCTGGACGAGGCTGGGACGTGCATCACGAAGGCCGATGCAGATACTCAGAGCATGTCCGTGCAGACCCCGCTCCTTGTGCGCGAGTGGCCGGCGGGGAAGTCACGGCAAAGAAGGATTGCAGCCCAGCCCGGCTGGCATCAGATTTGTCACTCTGCACCGTAGAGTAATCTGATGAAATCTGCGGACGGTGCTCCCACAGCAGCCCTATAAATCTTCCCAGCAGGGACGGTCGCAAGGTAACCTGCGGAGAGCATGCCGAACCCCGGCTGAACGAACTCTGAAATAACTTGAGGGTCATCACCATAGGGTCTCGGACAGTCTAAAGCCTCGCTCTGTCACCTCTGGGTAAAACCAATCCTCAGGCGGTTTTCCGAAAAAACCCGCAGAATGTAGAACAGGTATCGATCCTACCTAAATAAAAGGCTTTCCTCACATCTAACAAGTGCTCCTGAACTTCCCTTCAGCTTTTGGAAGAAAACCATACGATGTTCAGGTTGAGCAAGATGGAGGATTTTCAGCAAATACTTAACACAAGTTACATGTAAAACTAAAAAAACCCAACAAAATCTGTGAAAGAGCCATTTTAATGGCTTAAAAGCAATTATGACAAGCTTTTTCAAGCCCATCAGAAATAGGCACAATCATGGATGGATGGTAGTAACAGGAGAATTCAAGGAAAAAAAGGGTACTAGAAAAAATGCTAAACAGATTATTTTCATCTGCCTTGCCATGGGACAGATGATATTTTACAAGGGATTAGTCAGAAAAATTGGCTCCAACTGAAGTGTCAGTGTAAAGGCTTTAAAATAAATCAATAAAAAGAAAAATAAAGAAGAGCCAAATGACATTTCTAAGAGCTCTTAAGAAACTCAAACACAAAATTGTCCAAATTCTAACTGCAGTGTAAACCAACTGCTTAGACCAACCCAGTTCCAAAGTAAAGAAGGTAAAAAACATTAAAAACCAATACTGAAAACAAAGATCTGTGAATTCAAGAGCCATCAGATTTTAAACTTGACTTCTTTACTAGGAAAGATGACAAAGAACAATATACATAGAGACAATTACACCATATTGCACACCCAACACTGCTTTTTTGGAAGACAACATGTTTTGCAAATCTAAATTCTTTCAAAAACATGATGAGCACACTGATGCAGGAGATCCAGTAAATATAACAGATTTGTACTCTCAGCTTTCACCAAAGCCACTCCTGAAGGCTCTTAAAGGAACTAAACTGTCTTCTGATAACAGAGAAGCGAGGATTTTCTTGCAGATTAAGAAATTATTAAGAGAGACTACAAGAGCAGGAATTAACAGTTAGCTTTATAAGGGAGGAGTATTACCAGGAAATTCCCAGTTGTGCAGATCTGTACTGTTCAACATACATGGCCTGGAAAAAGATGTGGTATACGCCGAGGTTGTGATGTTTGGCAAGATCCTGATTCAGGATAATAAAATATAACGTTATTTGTAAAGAGCAGCTCTTGTAACACTAACTTGCTGGCCAATAAATGCCATGCATACATAAAAAGTATCAGGCAACAAACATGGGGGCAAAAAAAGCCTTATGCCATAAATACACACAAGTGAGCTCTCAGTTACCTAATAAGCAGTCCACGAAGAGGAGAAATCCTAGAGCTACAGCGAGTAATTAGCTGACAACCTGAGCTGATGGTTAAGCAGCAGAACCCGCCCCTCACTGCCCTCAAGAAAACCCCAACAACGAGCAATGACTGGGTGAAGAGCAGAGATAACCCAGAAGCTCGTTATGTCCCTCTCTGAGTTGTCAACACACATATATTTTGGATAATGAGCAAAGATCTGGTAAGTCCATCAAGAAAGAGCATCAAGGTCTACAGAACTGAAGAAGTGAAGTCAGAAAAAGCAGAGGGTGGCTCCTTTAGAAGATGAACTCAATAATGTGGATTCTCCAGCTTGCAAAAATCTACACTGGGATATGGGGAAGGCTACATAAACCCAAGCAACAGGGCAGAAAGGCTATCATCTGGTGCTTACGGCAACATGAGAAGGCGGGAGGACCACGCTGGGTCTTGAGGGAGCAGAATCAAAACGACAGAGGAGGAGCACCGTTTCACAAATGCGTAACACCACTGTGCCAGGCCAAGCCTCCAGGAAACGCTGGGTCACCTCATGGAGAAGAATGAACTCAAGCTTCCTAAATACTCAGCGCTGCACCCAGCGCTGGAACAACTGGGAAAATATATATGCTTACTTTGTTTTTATATTCCTCCCAAGGAAATCCTTAGAGTCTTTGCTGGAGACGGGACTGTCTCATAGATGAGCTTTTAGTCTGAACAAGGACAGATGTTTTCAAGTTCTTACACAAAACACTGGACAACTTAGTGCAAGGAACAGTAGGGAACTCCCCCAGATCTGGAAGGGTGCAGTTGATCCAAGACATTTCTGCACTGGGCTTTAATTGAATGAAATAGGCAAATCCAGACTTCAAGAAAGGCTTCAATTAATTAATCAATGATGGACAAAGGTTTGAGGCAAGAGCAAGGGAACACGTGATGAAACTTCCAGGAAAAGAAATTAAAACAAGTAAGCGAAGTCCATCTCCACACAGCAGGTAGTGAGCATGCAGCCAGGGAAAGCTGGGCAAGCAGAGAGCTTCCGCAGGTTCAGAGGGTATTAGATGATTGCAGGGACAACAGGTCCACAAATGGGTGCTCAAAGAACGAGGCAGGGATGTCCCCTCTAACCTCACTGGCATGACAGACCTGGGTGCTGGGACAGTATGAAGGGCAGGAGCTGCAGAAATGGCCAGGATCACATTTTGCCACTGAATGCTAAGCTAGATGGATCACCCGTCTGCAGCAGTAAGGCATTTCTTATCTACCTATGCTAGTCTTTGTTTCCTCTACATGTACTTAAGTTATTAGAGAATACAGCCATGCACACGTGAGCCTGAACGCTGGCGTCCCCCCTTGAGAAGGCAGCTCTCCACTGACACAAAGCATCAGCAAATTTTGGCATGATGTAGAAGCAAAGATAACTTGGGAACAGGACTGTAAAACAGAGCTTGAAAACACATCGCAAAAGCTTGTTGCTTTTACTTGTGAGCTATTCCCCCCTCACAAGACTATTAATGTACTGAAGACATCGTGAAAGACTGCAACCTTTTGATGGATTGATTCTAACTCTGTTGAAGAGCGTGTTTATTGTTACAGTTAATCTCTTAAAACTTTCTCAGCGTGTTTCTGCAAAGAACAATTCTACACTGGAAGGCAAAGGGACAGAATGATGAAGTACAGCCTTTTCACATCCTTCTGGTGGGATTCTGATTGTAAATCTTAGATTATTGAATAAACTTCCAGGAATTGGTATCTCAGAGAGTATAATTATATCTAGCAAAGCATCTAGTGTAACCGATAGGCTGGAGCCTTCTATTCGAGAATTCCAGCCAGACTTTTTATAGTTTAAATTCTAGTACAAACTCACACTGTTCTGATGGAATAGTGCTTTCTAAAACAGCAGACTGGAAATTATGTTTCTATGTTAGGAAGAGTGGAAAAACTTGCACCATCTTGGTATTCACAGCTGATGATCTTCCCAAATTATGAGGAAGTGACATTGCTGGATAGAAGTCATATTCTTCTTATGCTGCGCGACAGTTCACCACCCTCCTGTAACTGGAAGCTTAACATTCTTGTAAAATATACAGTGCAGTATTATGTGACTGCTCTGGTAATAAAATTACTGTGAAACCAGTGCCTCAAGGGGAAATGCACATAATGTTTCTCCTGGAAAAGCTGCGTGTCACAGTGCATAATGTCATACAAACAACATGTCATTAGAAGCGAAAGCAGCAAGCGGGATTAATACATGCATCAGACTCGTACATCGTACGCTAAAGGCGCTCTATCTCCATAGCTGGTTGCTTAAACACTGCACCGCTTCAGACCTTTGAAGAGAAAAAGCCAACACTTGGCATAAAATCAACCAAGTTGATGCCGTCCTGTAGCCCCCTGAAAGGATTTTCTCCCTGCTGCCTCTCAGAGCTGCACGACCACCGGGGAACGCAGCTGATCTGCCCGAGCCCGGCTCACTGTGGTCTGTGTCTCCGCGTGGGGACAGCACGGCATGGCTATGCCAGCGGGGACCGGGATGGAGGCACGTGGGCTCCTGGCTGGGCCAGTTCCAACAGCTTTCTCAGGAAAATCAGGGAAAAGACAGCATGTGCCCAGACTTCAGGGGAGGTTCACTGGTTTAGCAGGAGAATAGGACTTGCATCCAGATCCAAGAAATGCTTTTGCAACCCTCAGCTCAGACATAGCCCAACATTACTACTTGTTGAATATTTACAGCTGCTAAAAAAATCTGCATGTTTGTACTGTTGCTCTTGTGATTCACACACTGGGTTTTTCAGAAGATGAATCCAGATGAAAATCTGGATGCGTTTTTTACATGGGAAATTTAGGCACTTTTCTGGGTGGCTCTGAGGCACAGGGGCAGGAGACCACATTCGCACTCCTACCTGTTTACAACCCTCTGCAAGACTTTGCATCCCTAAATGTTATCTGTAAGGCTTCTGCATAACTGGTGTAAAGACAGCTGAATTAAACTGGACTCTGTTAGACTTCTTTTGAGGGAGAAGGAGAGCGCGATTTTCCTATGTCACATGCACAGAAGCAGCAATAGATGGTAAAGGAAGAACTCTCGATGGAATGGCAAGATTGGGCACAGAAACGCTATCCTGAAATGGGATACGTTTTTCTCAGACAGTGACAAATTAAGAAGAGACTGTATTTAGTTTCTTCTTTGTTCAGAGACCTTGAAAAATATGATGCCCATGTGTTAATGTTTGAACCCACCCTCCATTCTTACTGCATTAGTCCTGCTCGCAGTCATTCAATACAGAATCATGTGTGTAATCCGAAACATGTGTCCAGCGATGTGTTCCCTATTTACCAATTATTTAATTAGCTTTATTTGCTCTTTGAGATACAGGCAAAGCAGTATTTTTTTATTTCCTGTATTTAAGTACGAACCGGTATTTGCCAAATATTTAAGTATACAGAGGTATGCTCTTAATTTACGGAGTCACTCTCAGCGATGTCAGAGGCGGCTCTCTCCCTTACAGGGACACGCCGCCGTCGCCGCTTCCCCCACACCACGTGGAAACCCAGCAAAGAATTGAAGGGGATGAACATCGCGATACAGAAGTACCACCTCACACATCACTGCAGGCGATTAAATCACTAAGGACAGTAACATCAAACTTCAAAACCAGTGGGGTCAGGCACTTAGCTGGTGCAATGTCTGCCGTACAAACTCTGAAGCCAAGCGCTTTGCTGTAGTCATATTTAATTCACAAAAAGAAGTAGTAGTAGTAAAATGCATGAGCAAAGGAGGTGAAGGTCAACTATGATGTACGTATTTCCATGATATTCTTGCTATCTCTCTGTCCCTGATGAACTAAGAAGCTAGTCCTTCCGCACACTGGGACATAACATCAAATAACCCTCCACTCTGATGTCAGCTCTTTGGTGCTAGCGCAGTGCGCTGAAGCAGATGCGAGGGGAGGCAGGAGGGAAAGGGAGAGCCTTGGCAGCAGCCGCAGCACCCGACCTCAACTCACCCATGATACTGTCCGTCCCGTTGGCAGGGGGTGTGCAAGAAGACGCGCTGTAATGATTTGTGCCACTGCGGTGGAAGGTGGACATCGGAGGAAGACTGGAATTGATGTCTGCTGAGGAGTGTGATGGGTAGCTCTGTGGCAGAAAGGATAAAAAAAACGGAAATATTTTAACTATCGAGACCATGGAAGGCAGCAGGCTGCTCATGTTGCCCCAGTCCCAAGTGCTGTTGTACTTCACCCAACTGAGAAAAGCAGAATGCTGCCCTAAGACTAAATGGGGAGCATATTTTTCTACCCTAACTTGACATCTTCTTGACATGGAGGAGACAATGGCATACACCCATCTGATACAGACAAATATCCACAGTGGACTGTTCACAACTAATGATGGTGCCATTGAGATGTAATGAGAAGAAATTAAGAAAGAGAAGTTAGGTGATGTATCAAGCAAACCTTTTGACAGGGACAGCTATCGGCTGGAGGAGAAGCCTTCCAAGGGAAGTGGCAGAAACCCCGTAACTGCTTTTGACATTAAAAACAAGATCCGACTACAAGATGTGCACAGCTGGCACTACAAAACGTGCCATAAGGAAACACAGTGGCACCCCAGGTAATCAACTGGATCAATTTTCCCTCCCATTGCAGTGTCTCTGTGTGACATGATCAAAGATGCGATGGATCAAGTTCCCCAAACAAGCGTGGGCCAAGTGTCTGGGCAGCACACAGAAGACTTCGGCAGCTATATGGCCAGATCACACAAACCATCCTTACTGTGACACAACATAGCTGTGGCCAAATGTTTTGCTGAACTGGCATTACTATAAACCTGGCTTTCATCAGTGCTGTCTGTCACTGCTGAAAAGTCTTTTCTTTATCGGTGTAAGACACTGTGTGCAGACAGGTCCTAGAACATGCCCAGCTTTTATCTCCATCACAGCACTGCCCCCAGCAGAGAAGAGGTCCTGCAGAAGACCTCTAGGTTTTGGAGACTCCTTAGAAACACGGGTAGCTGGAGACAGTGGCAGTACCTGGCCCAGGATCAAGGCAGCGTTAGAGCAAGATCATCTCCACACCCTGTGCCTCTGTAGGTGGTTCACAGTAAGCTGGCTGAAAGCATCCTTCCCTTCATTTGTACTTTTTAATTACTTTTACAGGATTTCTTGTAATTAAGTGACAAGTAACTGCATACTGTAAAGTTATCTTAAAGAATGTAAACAACATAGCCCAAATCTACTTTTCTTAACCGTGGCAAAATGACCATCAACTCTGACTGAGGTCTGAATAACATTTTCAGGCTTTGACTCAATATAAACCACTCCAGGACTTCAGCCCCAAGCCCAACCGGCTGAAACGGCAAAGCTGAACAGAATTTCTCCTGTGATGGAGACATGATCACAATGATTGCCTAGGTGAATGGTCTGAACACGAGTGACTCCATCTCCCCTCCTAAACGGCTGCTCCATGACACGTATCAAAGTGGTGGTTTGGGATTTTCTCATTTCTCAAGGGGTGACATCAAAACGCCATTGCCGAACATTTTAGGAAAAACATGGGATCTGAATATAGCTTAGCGGAGAACTGTTCTCTGTATTCAATGCATCTATTTAGAAAACCACTGATATGCCTGAGAAAGTAAAAGTAATGAACAGCAGCTTTCCTTTCTTTCTTTTGCTATATGCATTTTCTCTACAGGTCATTGAGAAGTTAAGAACATTTGCAGGGAACTGAACCGAAATCGCTCAAACTTTCCTTGACAAGCTGACCGCTCATGGACGCGCCAGCTGAGCACAAACTGCTGACCTCTCACCGGTGCTCCGGCAGAAACTACGCGGAGTTCATTTAGAGTATCCCTACCTCCCTTCTGTCCCAGCGCTACCTAAAAGATAGAAGGCTCTGCCAGTCCAGACACACATAATAAATGATTAATATGAGCATCGTCAGCACTGAACACCTACAACTCGGACTGGTATCAGTGGTCCTCGCTATCTCTGATAAATAATAATGCCTACATAGAAAAAAATATCGGAGGGAGTTTAGGTGGAACGTCCCTACCCATTTTACATTGCAGAAATGTTTTCACTCTTCATAAGAACCCCTACATGTTACAAACCCAAGAAATTCAGAATCGAGGCAAACAAACGCCAAAATGTTTTCAGACTTGCCCCATGAAGGCACTCAGCTGTCTTACCTCTACCCTGAGCTGATACGATGAAAAGCCACCTAATGCTGATGGATGAGCACCAGTGCAGATATCAAATTAGAGTAAATTGGGTTTTAAAAGTTATGCTCAATTTTTATTATACATGCTTGTCACTTCAGAGCAACGTTAAGTTTGCTTAGTGTCTTAATTATGCCTTTTATAAGAACATGATTAAGCAGTTTTTGAGGCAATTTCTTTTGCTTTTGACTTCCTATTAATTTTACATAGCAGTGTGCTAAACTCATTAAACATGAGACTTTAAAAGATTTGTTTTGCAAATTAATTTTCAGTTTGCGAGAGCGAGTTTAATTCTTATCCCTCAAAAGATGGTTCTGCAAGACTTTACAGCAACAGACTCCCTCCTCCCTTAAAACCAGTCCTGCTCATTGCTCTTCCTTTTAACAGTCTTCAAGAAAGAGAATTATAGGTACAGAATAGAAAAACGTTACTTCACTTCAGCTGCCTGTTCATTTCTTTACGTCCTACTTAAAAAAACAACCAAGAAACTGAATTTATGTTATTTCTACATATTCAAATCAGCCATGATATTAGGAGAATATCCCCTAAGCTGTACTCAGATCAGATTTAATTCCAATTTTATTCTGTTCCAATACAATAGATGGAATCAGTCCCAGCAACTTCCTCTTGCGAGAGATCAGGATGTACTGGAGGAAATAAAAAAGCCTCTCTTCTTTAAAGCAGAAAATTGATGCTAGGTAGTTATCTATGAACTCAGACCAGCAAAGGACACTGACTGCCATAAATTATAAACACCACAAAGCACGGGCGAGCGCAGCTCATCGGCAGGCCGGCGGCCGCAAAAGGAGCCAGGGCTACAAACATGGGCTCAACCCTCTTCTTGTAACTTCAGCTGAAGGAACAGTCTACGCGGCAATTTTTCTCCTCCTCTTTTCGCTTCCCAGTGGCACTAGGAGAGGTTCTGCACAGAGGTGCTGCGCACAGGGCGAAGCTGCGGCAGGACCTCGTCACCATCCTCCCAGCGGCA
>NW_010551748.1:0-3972 GCF_000687285.1 Phaethon lepturus
CCACCAAGGCCGCGAGCTCGGCTTTCGCTGGAGAGCTCGGCGGCGAGCGACCGGGGCGAAACCCTGCTGGCGCGCTGGGCCCCTCCCCAAAGCAAGCAGGGGTCGCGGCGGGCTGCTCCTCCTCTTCGCATCTGGACTGGTCCCTACTGCATCTGCAGCACCGAGAGAAGGCTGAAAGCGTGCTGGCACTGCTCCGCCTCCCACCACACACTACGGCCCATCTGTGAACGTCAGCTTTTTGCCTTAGATCAAAATACCCTGGTCAACCTTTAATTTAAATGAATGCGAATACTGTACCTCATCGATGATGTCTCCATTTTCAGCATGCACTTGGGCAATGGCCCCCAGGTCTCGGATAACGCAGAAGATTTCATACATCTGCCAAGAGACAGTGGGTTGCGCAGCATCAGAGAAATCGCAGCTCACGCTCAGGGTAGGCGAAGGCTTTCGCTGGATGCTGGCTGGCTGCTTTACCTGGGCATCGGTGCACTGAAGTTTGTCTTTGTAAGCCATAAAAACCAGGAAGGAGTTCACGCCTTGAGAAAAGAGAACGACACGTGTGTTTATTGTCCCAGCCCAGAACTCGGCGACGCGGTTCGGGCTGTGCAGGCCAGGGTTCGACTGCAGGCAAAGCAAGGCAAAGGGCTGAAACGGGAACCGTCCCCGCAAGAACTGAACCCCAAAGCGTGGGAAAGGACAACACACCCTCATCTTTGGATGCGCCTGAACCAAAACAAGAAAAACCCACAGTCCATTTCTGGTTTTAGGTACGCTCTGTAGCTTGGCCCAAATGCACAGAATCAAATGCATTGCTCCCAAGCTGAGTGTTCCCTCCAGAGGCGGTTTCAACTTATGGTTTATCCCCAACTCCTTTCCGATAACTGCCTTTGAAGTAGTGTATTAGCGCTAAGACTAATTTACAGCAAAAGATGAGACTTTCTAGTATTAGAGCATTGCTGTCTAGCGCGCTGTTACTCAGCTAGAGAAACAGCCGGGCAGTGCTTCGCAGACAGCGCCGCACACAATCCTAATTCCTACCGTTCTGCCTAACGTTGAGGATGATTCATGAGGCACTGAGTCAGAGCCGGAGAATTGCTACCGTATTTCATATGGATAGAGGCAACAACGAATCCCAAACTACGATCAAATTACAAATAAACTGTATTTCATGGGAACGTACGTATGAAAAATACACGGTACAGGCTGGAATAGCTGCATTACTTCAGGCACTCTGCATTTTAATAGGAAATTCACTGCAAAATTCTATGTTAATTGACCCATTAAGCCCTTGCTTGCAAGGCTGCAAATTACACTGAAGTTACTTAGCTCTACATTAGCACAGCTGGAAGCAAAATGTAGTTCCAAACATGGAAAAAAGTATTAATGCAGCGCATGTATTCCTGCCGCACGGCCTGGTTCCCGATGAGCCAGATTCGGGGGATACTTCCGGATGTGCAGGAATTACAGGCGGAAACGGAATCTCCACGGAAAGCAAAAGCTTCGCTTCATTCTATAAGCCCCGCCTTGAACATTTTTATTTAAATGCTTTTCTGTCCATCAGGCAGCCGGACTCAGGGTGCCCGACACCATTCCTTTAGTTTCCAAAATCGACTTCCATGCCCGGGCTCTACCTTGCCCAAAGGTGAGAGCACACGAACAAGATGTCATGGCGTGAATCCCGCGCCAGTGCCCGTCCACACCCTCCTGCTAGGTGGCAAGCGGCGGGTAGCTCACACCTCAGCAGCGACGGGGCAAGGTCCCCGCAGGCACCCGCTTACCACCGGGTCCGAGGAGTACGGCAGAGCCACGACCAGCAGAGCTTGCCCTGTGGCCACGTGCTTACGTGCCTGTAGGGCAATAACTACGGCATGCGCGGTTTTTTGTGGGGTTACCGGTCTTCCTGTCCTTACCCTTGTCCTTCACCAAGGCTTCCAGTTCCTCCTTCAGGCTCTCGTGCCAGCGAGGGACGTCGACGTGCAGCGAGTAGTCGCAGCAGGCCTGGCTGTCGGCGCTCCCGCGCCACTGCTCGTAGGCAGCCAGGAGGCTGGTCCCCGCGTCCGGGCAGACGTGGTCAACTGAGGAAACACTGCACAGCGTCAGCACGCGTGCCAGGGAAAGGGCTAGAGAAATACCTGGAGGGTGCAGCAGCCACCAGTATTCTCGTGCAAGACTTTACTGCTGTGAAAAGGAGACATTTTAATGCTAATCCATTTTTATCACATTGATTAAAGATGAAGGATAATAAATTTCCCGGATAAAGTGAAACAAGTGGAACAAACTAACTCGAAGTTACAGCTATTATCATCCCTTTTTTCCCCACACAGCCTACGTAGCATGGCACCCGAGAGAGACCGGTGACCAAAGCATGTCCTCGCATACTTCTGCACAGCTCCCCTGGGCATTTTCCCTGCGCAGTCACACACAGCCCGTCAGCCACCATCCTTCCTCTTTCCTTTGTCCTCATTCCCTGCAGCGCTGCCTACAAGATCGGTACTGAGCTACGCCTGCATTTCTTGAGACTGGGCCTTCAGCTGAATACTACTACAGCGGCCTTGGGGCCAGAAGAACAGAACAGAAATCAAAATTATTTTACATTAAAACAAAAACAGAGCCCATGCTCAGAGAGCTGAAAAACTCGTATAAAAACACACTTGCAAAGACATTAAAAACATGTTAAAAGGTGTTTAAAGTTTTCTTCTATTTTATTCTCTTACGAGGTGAAGCGGGAACAACTATTTTTTTTTTTTAATATATGCATTCTGTAGCAATGGAAGGAGGTTCCCAGAGGCACATAATGCATATTAATTAGCTTTGTAATGCTTTGATTTCTACAGCAAAAATTAACATTTCTCTGCTATGAGAGTAAATAATCTCTGCGATGATAAAAGGCCCAGTGTATTTGCTAAACGATGTTCTACTTAGAAGTCCGCTCGAACGCTGCTCCATCTTACTGATCATGGTGGTGCCTCCTGCCAGGGCTGCTTTCGTGCCTTGGTAGAAGCCGTCAGCAGAGGTCATCCCCATGACGGGCATCTGCAGGCGGGTGTGGACATCGATCCCCCCCGGAATCACAATCTGGCTGTAGGCATCGACTGTCTTCACGCCACCGGGAACAACCAGGTTTTCTCCAATTTGTCTGAAAACGGCATTAAGGTCTCCTCCTGTTAACTGGCAACAGCTTTTAAGTGAAGGTGCAAAAACAACTTCTAAGCGCTGCTCGTGGCACGGACGCGTGCCCTGCCCAGGCCTCCTCACGCCGCTCTCCCCCGGGAGGAGAAGCGGCTGCAGGCGGGGAGCGCGTGCTCGTCTCCTGCGCAACTCGCAACGGAGCGCGAACTGTCAGCACTTTATATGTCTTGCCAGACGCAAGACAGTCTAAAGAGCTGTCCTTGTTTTTCAAAAAGGGAACATATTTCCAAGAGAAAAATGGAAAGGAACCTCGTTCAAATTCCACGGCACTGTATCATGCTTGGAAATTACATTACCAAACATAAATACCTAACTTACTTTATTAAACCGTCTTCCACATAAATGTCTGCATAAAATGACTGATCATCGTTGACAATTTTTCCTCCTTTGATTAGAAGCCGGTCACTCTAATGGAAAAAAAAACACGCTTTTAAAAGGATTACTTTATTTTAGATGCTACGTTACTCATTATGAACTTTCATTAAGTCTAGGACTTAATATTTGCCCTTCAATCACACAAGTTTAGTTGAATATCCAAACAACTCTACACCAAAGCCCAACTGTAGTTTTGCAAAGAAAACCATATAAAATTTTCGTTGAAGAGGAGGATCCGCTCTCCTGCGAAGCACGGTACCAGCCTGGGGGGGTACAGGCAGCAGCCCCCGGCTCGGAGGTCCGAGCTGCGCACCTCCGAGCGGGCACGGCGCAGGGAGCGCGCTCCTGCCCTCGCCGCTGCCCGAAGGCCCGCCACAAGCTCCCGCTGAGCAGTTTGGAGCCCGACCG
>NW_010551749.1:0-2713 GCF_000687285.1 Phaethon lepturus
TGCGGGCCCCGCTCAGCGGCCAGCAGACTCCTCTGGGACACCAGCCTGAGCTGGCAGGGGTGCAAGGATAAGGGCAGGACAGATTTATGAGCGCTTGTCCCTGTGTCTTCTGGTTTTAACCTCAATTCTGGCAATTTTTTTCAGTTGTTTTTTTTTTTCCTTCACATAGAATTGCTGAAATATTTCTTTAACAGATTAAAACTGTGTTCGGACCGCTTGGTTTCAGTGTTCATCAGCACAGGTAAAAGAGTTACTCATGTCTGGTATCAGTAAGCCATAGCTATGGTTTTGCTGAAAGAGTTTGTGTTCGAAGCACCACTTCCGATGAGATGGCAGCGTCGGGAACGTACCGGTTACATTACCAGGAATCATTTCCACATGCCCCTACTGTTCACCCACTTGGTCAAATAGCATTTTCTGAGTATTTTGAAACTTGCACTCATCACTAAGGTTAAGACGCAGTTTCCCTTTCCGTCCTCTTACCTCGGCTGGGTTTTGGGGACGCAGACTGTTGCTCGCTCCCCGCAGGCAGGACCAAGAGCGGTGGGTGCTGATTCCAAGAGAGATGGCAGCAGACGGCTGGTGTTTCGGTAGAAGGACCGAAGGCAGTTCCTTGCTCTGATTTCTCAGCACACCCAGTCGTTCTGACTGTATCTTTGCCGACAGATTGTATCTGACTGTATCTTTGGACATATTTTCACTGGCAAGGAAGGCTGATACTGCACATGCTATGGATGGAAAGCGTCTTCATTGCTGTATCAGTCTCATCCCCCAAACCTGTTGCTGCAGAGGTTGCTCTGGGACACGGCAATGGTTGTGACTGGTATTTATCTTGCCCTGGGACAGTCTAAAGTGTTTGCTTTCCATACCTGACTGAGCCTGGTATCCTAGGGCAGAGTCCTAAAGATTTTCGGAGACATGAACATGTAATGTAAGATATATCATAGAAAAGAAATGCCCAAGATGATGAGCGAGTCGCAGTGCACAGCCAGCCCAGAGACGCGCGGGGTGCCAGACCCAGCCTGGCACTGCGCAGCGGCTCCTTCCGCAGGGGCGGCCTGGGAGGAACGGATACGGAGCCACAGGCAACCTCAGCCCACGCAACCCCCGCACCGAGCCGCAACTGTGGCCGCAGAGACACCACGCAGATTTTGCCCTGGTGTGCAACCCCGACTATCAGAGTGAAGAAAGAGGAACTAGGGGGGAGCGGGAGATGGAACAGGAATAACTACAAGGGAGGCGGAGGGAGTAAGGGCAACCAGCTGAACAAGAGCAGGTACGACACACTGTACAGGTATGCTAGTAAGAAAAACACCTTAGGGGTGAAAAAAGTTATCTGTGTAATGAGGCAATATCGGCAATAAAGAAAAGTCATGAGCAGGCAGCAAATAGAAATGTCTGATGCACATCTTGGAAAGATCCCTCAGGAGGATTTCCAGAGAGGGGAGATCTAACTAAGCTTTGAGCAGGGACTGATTCGTTTAGGGGCAAGATTATGTGACGCTGTTGGAAAGGAGGAGACTGAATGTCTCCAGCCACTATTCCCAGTCCTCCTGATCCCTACTGTTGGACTGTTTCTGTATTCAGTTGCCTTTCTTTTAATTTCCACCAGGCTTTTTGGATGAAGACAAAATTCTGCTGTCACAGCGTCCATCTTGTGCAGCAAGTGTCATCACCCCGTACTAGGATGCTGTATCCTGCCACTGTCGACAGTAGTCCGGCGCGTGAAGACTCCACCCAAGGTGTTGGCAGGGTGCCGGGGGGCTGACAGCCCAGCAGCTGCCTGGTGTCCTCCTGTGGTCCACAGGCAACACGTGCTCTCCTGGGGTCTTCCTGGGGGACGCCCGTAGGAAAGGAGCACCAGCAGCTCTGGCAGCAGGGGCTGTCCTGGGGGCTTCCTGGGCCATGTTACCACCCCGTCCCCTCTCCTGCTGCCTTGCGTTGATGACTTTTCAGAGTTGACGCTGGAGAGCAGCCCTGGACCACTGCGTAAGCAGGAATATGCCACTCAGCCGTCACCACCAAACTCTCGCAGCAGGCTCCGAGTCAGCGGTGGGCTCCTACGGGATGGCAGGAAACAGGAGAGGCAGCAAGAAACAGAGCCAGGGCAGCCTGCTTGTGTCCCGTTTACGTTTTCCCCAGCCTGCCGGCAGCAGAGTTGACGCTGGAGAGCAGCCCTGGACCACTGCGTAAGCAGGAATATGCCACTCAGCCGTCACCACCAAACTCTCGCAGCAGGCTCCGAGTCAGCGGTGGGCTCCTACGGGATGGCAGGAAACAGGAGAGGCAGCAAGAAACAGAGCCAGGGCAGCCTGCTTGTGTCCCGTTTACGTTTTCCCCAGCCTGCCGGCAGACGCCGAGAGGGGAGCGTGCTTGCACGTGCCCAGCGAGCCCATTAAACTTGCTCTTAGACCGAGCTAGGAGCAATGACTACTGACCGCAAAGGGAAATAACTGCAAAGGAAATCCTGTTTCAGAAATGGCCAGTGATGATGCTTCAGGAAATCAAGTGGTGTAAAACCTCGCCCCGTGCAGGGACAATGGGCAGGGCTGCCACACAAGCCAGCCCATGGCAAAGACCTCCTGGTGACAAGCTGGGTCGTGCTGAAGCATCTCGGTTCCTGGGGCTGGGGGATCTCAGGAGGTGAGCTAGTCCCACATGGAAGCAGGAGATGCACAGGGGCACTGTCACGCACCGTGACGCACAGCGGCTG
>NW_010551749.1:2851-3284 GCF_000687285.1 Phaethon lepturus
CAGCCAGTGGGCAGATCTTGTAAAATGAACTCTCTGACTGGGTAAGGGCAGGAGGGTATTTACCAACGCCACAGCGAGCAGGACTCAGCGGGTTCTCTGGCTATTTTCTTTCCACACACATGCTAAACAGACCACTGCATGCCTGAACAAAATGGACAGTTTTTCATATTTCTGTGAAAGTGCCTCTGGAAATGCCTCAGCTGGGGTAGCAATCAAGAGGCTGGCTTGCAGCGCACACAACTGCTGCATGGTCCACATCCCCGGCCCGGACGGAAACATCCCGTAGGAGCCGACTCCTTGCTGACTCCTTGCGGCCCCGGGACCTGGCCACCCTAGGGCAGATGGACAACCTGGGAGCGTGGCCTGGAAGTGCTTCCGTAGTCTCATAAAGTTTCCAGGAGATTAAAAGCAAACAAAAAAACCAAAACCAAAC
>NW_010551750.1:0-1871 GCF_000687285.1 Phaethon lepturus
CCGGGCTGGCTGCGCAGGGGAGCACCCAGCCCCGCCACCGCCATCCTTAACAGGGCCCCGACACGCGGCGCTTTCCCTCCGCCGCGGCAGCCCAGTTCAAAGCCCGCTGACGGCAAGAGAAAGGCTCCCATTAGCTTCAGCGGGCGTCGGATCGGGGTCGTGAACCGCAGCGGCCAGTATTTTTTACACCGAGGCTGCCAGATCAAGTTAGTAAATTCTCCTCAGCAGACAGTTGCCTGCCAGGTCCTCCGATAACGTGGCCCCAGGCTGTACATCCTGGTGCAGAAAGCAACAGACCTTGGAGTTTTACTCGGCTCCGGGTTTGCTCCGCAAGGGAAACCCTTGCTAACCCCACGGGCACCCACGAGGGCGATGTCTGAGGCAAGAGGCAGGGAAGAGGGAAGGGAGAATTACCCCCAGTGACCCTGGTTTAAATCCACTCAGCTGCTCATACGAAAAAGATTTACCTTCAGAGACACGATCCTGATAGCACTCGGAGCTGAATCCCCAGCCTGAAGTGTATGAGGTTTAATTACTGCAGCTTTGTTAAATCAGCTCAGTTAAGTCCCTGTGTAATTGCTTTCTTCTGGGCCAGCAGTGGTTTATTTGAGGAGAGCTCAGGCTGATTCTCAGACAACTAGACAACTCAGCACTAGCTGCTCCTGTGCTGTTTACATCACCTCGTTTAAATCAGTTTAAACCCACACCTTTTGAGGAAGCACCTTCAAAGAGGCGAGGCCTCAGCCTTTGCTCCGGTTTGTGCTGAGAGGAAATAAAACGCTTATTTTGTGCTTTAAATAAGTGAAGCCCAATTGTACCTGCTGCTATCGGTGTGCCCTAGGCAGCACGTGGTACCATCAGTCTCAGAAAAGATGCGTAAGGCACCCCAAAAAAGAGAAATGGCACCCCAAAAAAGAGAAATGTCACCCCAAAAAAGAGAAATAGCACCCCAAAAAAGAGAAAAGCCACCTGGTGATGGGGTCAGGGCATGAGGCTGCGGCCAGGGCTCCTGCCCGGGGAATGCCCTGCACCACAGAGCCCGCAGGAGCCTCATCCCAAATCCCGTTGTGCTTCCCACCGCCCTCGCCCGCTGGGGAGAAGCCCAGGACACGTGGCACCCCGGCGATCCTCTGCTCCATCCCTGCATCCTGCATCTGTGCTGGTTGCTACGGTTACGGGCAAATCGGTGCGTTTTGCAGGGCGGGAGGGGGTGGCGGACAGGACTGGGGTGATGGGGGCTGTAAATGAAATGGCTTTTGCAGGAGGGAGGACCCTCGCCCGGTCCTCGGCAGCCCCGCGCCGCAGAGCCGACCCACGCTGGCTGCGGGCGCCTTGCAAATTTGCATGGAGCTGACAAGATGACAAGGTGCAAATATGCCAGGCTGCTTGGGAGTAATTTTTACAGCAGCTCTGCCTTGTGCACGTTTTTATTGCAAAGAGGGTAATCGGGCCTCTTCATTATTGAAAACATATTTACTACCCCTTGGCCGCTCTCTCCCATTTTTGCCAGCCCCTTCCTTCCCCCCTTAACTACCCTGTCCTCCACGAGATATGATCTCATAAATTTACAGTGTACTTGCTGTCTACAAAGTGGATGTTCAGTTTCATTTTTATTGGACTTTATGATACCGGCGGATTGCGTTTTATTTGTTGCACCGCTACCAGAAGGCCTGAAACGGCGGTAAGTGCTGGCTGCCACAGGGATTCGGCCTAGAAAGGGCTGCGGGATGGGGCTCCACAGAGCCCCGGAGGGCTCCCGGCATGGGCCACGCTGGCTGCACGTGAGGTGGTCGCAGGAGAAGGTAGTGCTCTGGAGGAAGAGGCCGCCTTCCTCCTCCTCTGCCGGAGGAGAGGTTGCCCCCTCCGCCCTG
>NW_010551750.1:2051-2289 GCF_000687285.1 Phaethon lepturus
CTTGGCCGAATCCGCCGGTCCAGCACGCTCCAGTGCTGCCCTCAGCGTGACACCAACGCACCTTAACAAAATTGCCAGAAGCCACGGGGAACGGTAGCAACGTGCCTGACGCCAAGGAGGTCAGCGTCTACGAAAATACCTATCGCAGTCAGCGCATTGCTCCAGATTTACCCTGCTGCAACAGCGAGCAGAGCATAACCTCGTCCCCTTCACTCCAACCCCCGCGGACGGCTCCTAC
>NW_010551751.1:0-1104 GCF_000687285.1 Phaethon lepturus
CCTGGCTGCGGAAGAAGGGCTGGGAAGGTGGGGGCTGAGGGGGGATCCTCGCTTGCGCTGAGCTCCCCGGGCAGGGCGGGAAGATGACCCCAAGCACCCTTCCCCGCCTGCCCTGGTGCTGGGACCCACGTCACGGCTCTTCAAGTCTCCGCGGGGAGTGGGGAGGGAGCAGCGGTGAAACTCAACCCAGATGTGCGACAGCGGGAAACCCTTTAACAGCTCCGTCCTCTGTACCCAGAGCTGGAAAGCCCCTCTAGCAGCCCTGGCTCCCAAGTTTCTCCTCTCTCGCTCCCCAAGTGCCCTTGCAAAGGAGCCGCAGAGGTTGTCCCGGGGAGGGACGAGGACAGGGACTCGCTGGGGATGCTCCAGCAGCTCTGGGCAGCGCCTTTGGGGAAGGCAGCATCCCTGCGTGGGCCAGCGGGCAGCCGAGAGGCGAGCACCCCATGGTGAGCAGCATCCTGAAAGCAAGCTTTGCGCAAGCAAACAGCACCGAGTCCCCACAGGGCTTAAGAAGAGGAGGAAAAGTATTAAAATACTTGAAACTTGTATATTATGTGAGATGAGTTACACCTCCATGGCAGCGCCAGCCCCTCGGTGGTGGGAATGTGCTGGTACTGGCATGATTTTTGTCACTCCCTGAGCCCAGAGAAGTTATATCTGCGTTTACGTGGCTAGAAGCTGCGTTTGCTGAAGGAAAAGCTGCCAGGACAGCTAGAGCCATCCGCATCTTGTTGCCCTTTGCACACCCTCAGCGCCTGGAGCCTCATTTAACGTCTGCCTTTGCTTTTCTCAAGGGCCCAGCATCACCTCGCAGCCCTTCCTCATCCTCAAGCTGCCTCCCGACCCGGCCTCGCTCCGCCTGCCTCCCAGCTGTCCCCTGCATTATTAAACCAGAACCACCTTATCAGCCCTTATCTTTTTCCACTCATGCGAAACCCGCCTGGTTCTAGCTTTGCCAGCCGGCAGCACTTCCATTAGGGACCAGAAGACATTGGGACGCGCCTTCGGTGCTGATCCTGCCAGCTCCGGCTGCGAGAAAGCCACCGAGCACCGGGTCCCCAGGGAGTCCCGTTCCTTAGGGAGATGGAGCTGCCCCCGCAGTTC
>NW_010551751.1:1217-3504 GCF_000687285.1 Phaethon lepturus
CGCGGGAAGGGACGAAGGCGCCTGGCGGGAGGGCAGCGGGATGCAGCGTCGGGGGGGGCCAGCAGGTGGGGAGGGAGTGGGGCCGTGGGGCCGGGATGAGGGGGATGTTAAGGGGGGCATCAGCCCGGGAGCTTTGTGGGGCTGGAGGGGTCCAGGTCCCAGCAGAGCCCCCGGGGTTACAGCCCCGAGCTATCCAGCACCATCTCTCCTCTCTAAAACAAATACCGCTCGCAGGACTGGGTTACAGCCACCGACAAGCTGGGATTAATGGAAATTGGTTACAAGACAACTTTCCCGGATGGAAGAAACGTCTTTTTGTCATCTGTCCTTTGACATTTCAAGTCTGTTTTACATCTCCAGCATTTTCTGATTAAGGCTGTGACACTGAAATGGATGATTTGTACTTACAGTCTTAGGCGTTGTATCTTCTACATAAATGTCTTCTAATGTACAGAAGACATTCTATACATTTGTACCTTCAGAAAAAGACCAATAAATCTTTACAGGAAAACGTACAACTTCTACAAAAAGATTTCTATCGGCTTTGTAATCCAGGGACAGATGAACATATAATAAAAATACATTGACATTTTTCAGACACCAGAATTTAGCATTATTTTATCACAAAGTGTAAATACGTCACTTCAAAATCACGAGAGGCATTAGAAGAAATATTTTTTATGGCTCTTATTCAAGGGCTTGGTGACTTGCGCTGTCCCCCCCCCCACCTAACCATCGTCCCCCGTCTGGTCACAAGTCCCACGACAAGGATATAGTAAGTGCCAGGTCACATCCCAGCAGCCGCAGGGGCCATGCAAAGGGACACAGCCCCCAGCCGGGCTGGCACAGCCACTGTCCCCTCCCGGCACACAGCACCGCTGGGTGACACCGCACGGAGCCTCAGGAGGCTTTCGGCTGCTCCAAATCCGACCTTCCATGACGGTCCCATCATCCCAGCAGGAGCCTGACTGCAGCCAGAGCCCCACCGGCAGCACCTCTGCCACCTCCTCGTCCACGTGGGTGCCGGTGTATCAGACCCACACCCCACCTCCATGACAATACCCCCGGGGAGGAGGTCCCCAGCCTGGAGGAAAGGGCTGTTGAAGAAGGCGAAGCCATCGCCGCTTTCGCAATCCTGCCGCAGTGTGAAATATTTGCGTCATCTGGTTTTAACCTCCAGCCATCTGGTCTGGGGATGCTTTTCTCAGGGGAGCAAGGGGCTCCTCCGCGGTCGGCGATCTCTGTTTTTTATGGGGTGCAAACCCACCCCTGTTTCTCCCTGCAATGGAGCAGCTTCCATGGCCCTTCCCGACTCCCTCGCACGGTTTTCAGAGCCGAGGTCTTGGACAGGTTCGTGCCTGCCGGACTCGGCCCCTTTCGTGTACCTCTCTGGAGGAGCAGAAATCGGAGGTCGGTAGCTTGGTGGGGAGGGTCACAGCGAGATTTCTCCAACACAGAGCCATGGTATAGACGTTTTCTGATTGAAATGCCTCCTTCCCAGGGCTGGGCAAGCAATGGGGTTTTAAATCCAGCGGGGCTGTAAAACTGGGGACTTCAGCCCGCCCTTTCGGGAGTGGGCTGTTGATGCCCACCCTGCCCAGGGCTGTGCTGTTCGTGGCTGGGCCCCGCTCTCTAGTAGCCGAAGGAGCTGCTGGGGCAGCCGGGGTCTGTGAATCATCTTCCCTTCCAGGCTTATAACCCCCCAGGGTGATCCTGGCAGGAACCCAGCAATCTCTCGGCTTTTCCCTCTTCCTGCAGCTCCCGCCCCGTCTGACGGAGTCCTGGGAGCACAGCGCTGTGCCTCCAGCCCTCCTGCCAAAATCCCTGTCCCGGTGAGGAGGAGCGGGATCACAGCCACCCCAGTGCTCTGGGAGAAACCTGGGGGGAGCATCCGCCCCCGTGCAGCTGTGCTGGGGGCAGGGTGGGGGACCACAGGCTACCTGCGTTCACCGGCACATCCGGTAACAAGTTACCCCATTGCCTATGGCCAGCACGCCCAGCCCTCTGCCCAGCCAGGCGAGCCCTGCACCCTGCTGCCAGCATCCCTCCCTGCCTGCATCCTGCTGCCTCTGCATCCCTTCCTGCCTGCATCCTGCTGCCTGCATCCCTCCCTGCCTGCATCCCTCCCTGCCTGCATCCTGCTGCCTGCATCCCTCCCTGACTGCATCCCTCCCTGCCTGCATCCCTTCCTGCCTGCATCCCTCCCTGCCTGCATCCCTCCCTGCCTGCACCCTGCTGCCAGCATCCCTCCCTGCCTGCATCCCTCCCTGCCTGCATCCCTCCCCGC
>NW_010551751.1:3718-4084 GCF_000687285.1 Phaethon lepturus
CCCCCCCCCCCCTGCCGGCACCCCTCCCTGCCAGCCCGGCGGGCTGCAGCATGCCCGGCGTTGTCTGGCCCTGTGCAAACCGCCGCCCGGGCACGGCCAGGCTCCACGTCCCTCCTGCAGCCATCTGCAGTGGGGATTCACCGGCACATCCCCATGCAGCCGGGGAGGATGTGGGACGTGTTGGGGCACAGACACGGGATGTGTCAGGACCTGGATACGGGACATGTCACGTCACAGCTGCAGGATGAATCGAGGTGCCGAGAGCAGCCCTCGGCGCTGGACCGGACCCTGCCGTGGCTCGGTGTGGCCAGGAAAGCCAGCCCTCACCACGGCCCTGCTCTCCTCTCCTGCCTGCGCGCCGGGGCT
>NW_010551752.1:0-292 GCF_000687285.1 Phaethon lepturus
TGTGCAGCAGCGGATGGGAGAAGGTTCTTAACTTCAATGACTTTTACAGATTATCATAAACTGAGGCCTTAATACAAGCTGTCATGATTTCAAATTATCTTACTTTTAAATTAAATTGATTCCTTTTTAAATACAAAATCAATTCTAATTTTTTAGAGGGGTGAGATTTTTCAGAGGCACCAATGAGCTGGGCATATTTAACTGCTCTTGAATATCTCCCCGAAATACCTAATCAATTTTTTTTTGTTAAATCTCAGCTAAGCTCTTGGCCGTGCTGGTGGACGCTCTGGCC
>NW_010551753.1:0-5256 GCF_000687285.1 Phaethon lepturus
TGCGGCCGTGGCCCGCTGTGGAGGTGCCGCTGGGGACGTGGCCTGGTTGGGGGATGCGACGTGTGGCCCGGTCTTGGCATGTGGCCCTGGCGACAGCGCCGGGCACGACCAGAGCTGTGGCCTGGGGTTGGGGTGCAGCTGTGACCGTGACCTGGTGTTGAGGTGCGGCTGCAGCCCCGTGAGCTGGGCTTGCCCACCAAGCTATGCCGCTTCTCCTCTCCTGTCTAGGAAGACTTCTGTTAAAGGTGTGGATGAGACTCTTTTGTTTTCCCCCTTTTAATCAGGGGGGAATTAGTCCCCCTTTTTCCCCCCTTTTAAAAAAAAAACAAAAAAAAACCCCAAACCCAAACCCCAACTAAATTACATCCTCACTTTTTTTTTCATTTAAATAAAACTGCTTATTGTTTTTTAAAATGTATAGTGCCTTGTTTTTGGGAGGAAAACCTAGCTTTGATAGCCCTTTGCGTGACAGAAAATACAGCTGGCTCTTTTTTGGCATGAAGTAGAAAAGATTGCTCTTGGGTTGTTACTGCTTGTGTAGTGTCTTTAACACACTTGGAGATAGAAATGATAGCAAGGATGGAAAAAACAGCTTTCTGGTATTGGCTTTTGCTGGCATTGACTCTGCTGGAGGAAGACGGGCCTTGGGTTTGCTATACTGACCGTGGCAGAACCTGGCAAGGTTTTGGTTGCATCAGACTTGAAGTGCAAGCATTTTGTTCTTTGCCTTTTTGTTGGAAAGTTGAAATAATTTGAAATTTGAAAATGCAAGGGGACAAAGAAATGGGAATGGAGAACATCTGCAGAGCAGCACTGCAGAAATCGTGGGTGTGAGCCTTATGCCCAGGATTTGGCTAGAGATGATGGGAGAAGCATTTGTGATCAGAGGGTGCATCCTTTCTGGATGAGGGAAGAGGCTGGAATCCAAAGGTGAATCCCCACAACCGATGGGTTGGGTAGCAGCGATGGCAGCACTTGTTCCCTCCAGGCCAGTCACCGCGGTGCATAGTCCAATGACCACAAAGAGTTGGTAACCTCGTCGTCCTCAAAGTAAACAGTGCATTGAGGTGACTTTCAACCGTATACAGGTCCTTGAATTTCACCTCTTTGCCATGCTGCTGATCATTAACATTGGCAAGAGCCTTGTTTCCTTATCATTCTTATTTCATCTTAAATATTTGATGTGTGTTACTGTGTTTTATCTTTTGCCAACTTTTATAAATTTTCTTCTGTAGCAGGATGATTGGGATTTTTTTGTTGTGGCTTTGGCATAGTGCTGTATGTTCTGTGAAAGAAATTATATTTTATTTAATAGTATTTGCTGGTAAATGAATGCTGCTTTTTTTTGAAAAATTCAAGTGGCCCCAGATGTTTAAAACAAAAAAACCTCCAGTTTGTACACAATTTGGTATCAAATAAGGCAGCAGAGTGTTGCAATAGACTTTATGGGAATCTTGCCAGGATAACATGCTCATTAAACCAAATATAACCAATGCCAGGTTTAAACTTAGGCTATATGCATGCTTTTTGCATTTTGGTAGTATAGTGTCTGAAGACAGATGCTGATAGAAAGCTAAAAGCTTTTGGTTTCCATGCCCAAAGATACAGTTGTAGTTGGCTTGTCACATAGAACACAAGTAGTTACAGCATTTCTGTTTTATTTGAAGCTTAGATGATGCTGTGCACAATTACTTATGTTATATTCCTCTTGGGAGCTGTGCATCATCATAGGTTATAAGAATTGAGGAGCTTGTTTAATATCTAGCAGACTTCTGAAACACAGAATCATGAGGTACTGTTGATTTATGCATAATTGGTTCCCTTGGTACATAGGGGCAGTCTTCCTCAATACTAATTAAATGTGCTGGACTAAATGAATAGGGCCCGCCTGGGAAGTAGACACCCTAAGCAATTGCCAGGGATACTGAAACTGAGTAAGTAGATTATTATTTTTTTTTAGGTGTTTAGGTTTAAAAACTCTCAGGTAAGAGTAGGGCTAGGTGTATACCATGGCATGATTGTTGCATGGAAAGCTGATGTGCTAAAAGTGCTTACCACAACATTTACATCAGGAAGGGGGCCAGGTCAGGCCTAAAAACTGGTGCTGTGTATGATGAACGTGTGCTATGGGTTTTATTGTCTCATCTTCAGCTTCAATTATATTTTTGCTAAAACCTGGAATTTCTTGGAAGTACATTTGACCTAGTACATATTAGGGAAGTAAGTAACAGCTTTCATATGTAGTTTTAAAAAATTGTAAACCCATCTTAATACAGAATAAAATAAATCTAGGATTGAGCATATGACCTTTTGACTCTTTCACTATGACCAAGAGTCTATTCGCCTATAATAGTTACTTTCTTCTTCAATAAGTTTAAGCCTAGATATGCAGAAACTCATAAATGCAACAGACAGTTAAAATGGTTATCTGGTAGTTTTAAGATAAGTTAAAAAAAAAAAAAAAAAGAAATTAGATCTGCTTTCAGGCTTTTGAGAAAATATTTTTTTCAATGTGCCCCTAACTGTACCAGCCCTCCAACAGCATCTCTACTTGCTCTGTTTCTTTTCCTGATGGAAGCTGTTTCCTATTCTCCCATGCTTCACTGTTTTGTAGACTTTTTGTACAAAGCAATGAATCCTAAATCAGTTCTGCCTTGGGGATCTTCTGCCAGGTGCAAGTTTTTTTAAGAAAAGAATGAACAGACCTGAAAAGCTCAGCAGCATTATTTTGCACATTCAGAAATTCAGCTCTGTTAGATGTTTCTTGTGAATATGAAAATGGAGAATTTGTAATATAAACATTGAAATTGAGATTTTAACAACTTTTTCTGATCTTCAAATGTATGATCTATGTTTGCCAAAGTTGTGAGATGTTATTGCTTGAGTTTCTCTTTTTTTACAAACAACATATGTTTCATGTCTGAAGAAGCTGAAAAGAAAAGTCCACTGTTCCTTAAAATAAAATGAAAGGACTTGGGCTTGGTTTTCTAGAAGAGAAGAGCAAAATAAGTTCAGCCAGATTACTTTTATCTTAGACATCCATTGTAATTTTTTGCATATGACTGCATACTTTCCTTAATGTTATTATATATTTACTCTTATATACTATAATAACATTATACACTTACTATAAGATTATTATACAGTTACTATTGAAGTGGCCCATTTTGAGAGTAACTGTGATGCTCAAACGGGTATTTCAGGCCTAAGAGATAAATGATAGACACACATTTAAAATGGGGGGGAGGGGGGAAGATAAATGTGAATATTAGTCAAAAAACCACAAAACACCACAAAGTTCCCATGCAGAGTTTTATTCAGGTAGATTAATGGAATAGCCATGCCTGTTCCATTTTTACAACGTAATGGTAGAAGTGGTGTATAACTGCTAGACAAATTGCGATCTCTATGCAGAATAATGCGTTGAGAGCAAATACTCTATTTGCTTTAGATTTGGGGAATTTCCTAGGGCTTATGCATAGTTACTTTCATCTCTCATAATGTATCTTGCAATTTCTTTTACAGTATGTCATCAAAAAGTTAAACCTTAAGAATGCTTCCAACCGAGAGAGGAAAGCAGCAGAACAAGAGGCACAGTTGTTATCCCAGTTGAAACACCCGAACATTGTCACCTACAGAGAGTCCTGGCAGGGGGGAGATGGCCTGTTGTACATTGTTATGGGCTTCTGTGAGGGAGGAGATCTGTATCACAAACTTAAAGAGCAGAAGGGCAAACTTTTGCCTGAGAATCAGGTGGTGGAATGGTTTGTCCAGATTGCCATGGCACTGCAGGTAAAATAAAGTATAACTTTGTCACCTTCAGATATAAATTTAATTTGGCTCTTTCTGCATTTAAATTTCCGCAGCTGGGCTACAGATTTTGAATTTCAGTTTGGCTGGGGTAGCATCTAAATACGATGGGTATTAGTACATTAAAAATGTTCACAGGTTGTTGCAGTCTGATTAAGTTCCTATTTTAGGTGAGAAATTGCTATCATATTTTATGTCTATACCTCTGTATCACAGTAATTTCCAGGATTTTTGCAGTTCTAGTCTGACATGCTACTCTGGTTTGAAAGCTTAAATTAAATTTACAAAATGTATCTTAAAAAAAAAAAAAAAAGGCTTCTTTCAGAAGCATTTTGTGTTCTGTGATTTTGCTGGTGTTTTTTAATGGTAAATTCAGACTACTAATTCATCACTTCTATTAAATCTTATCTCAGCCTGTTGAACTCCAGTATTTGGAGTTTACCAAACTTTAGAGACAATTGTTACAGTAATAAAGGCCAGATGTGAATGTTAACACTAAGAAATAAGAAAATGGACAGAAAATTCTGTCTTAAAGTTGCCTGTTGTGGTCAGACATAGGCAACTAAGTCTACAGTACTGCCTGTTCTTGCTTATTATGATACTAATCTATCCGTATTTACACAAAGCTCACGTGTTTTCTACTGAAATTTTATACTAAAGACTAAGAAATGACTGTCAAAAATTGGAGGCAGCAGAAAGTCAGTTAAAATCTGAGTCTTAGCTTTACATTTTTATTTCCTCTTTTCTGCTGGCTTGTTAGAGCTACACAGGGAGATTTTGCTAAAGCAGTGCCAGGTTTTGGGTCGTGTCTATATCGGTCATTCTTAATGTTAATTCACTAATATTGTCTTCAGCAGGGGCACTCATGACTTTGATAGTGATGTTTGTGTCTTTTCTGCGTTTGTATTTTCCCTCTTTGACTTTCCTAATGTGATGTTACTTTTCAGTGTAGAAGAACCAATTGGGAGTTACTTAACTCTATTTATATGTTTTTGTCCCCCAGTATTTACATGAAAAGCACATTCTGCACAGAGATCTTAAAACTCAAAATGTTTTTCTGACACGAACAAATATAATCAAAGTGGGTGACCTGGGAATAGCCAGAGTGTTGGAAAACCAATACGACATGGCCAGCACTCTCATAGGCACACCATACTACATGAGCCCCGAACTCTTTTCGCACAAACCCTACAACTACAAGGTAGAGTATGCTAATGCAAATGTTGTTTCTACTTCATAGGCAACTTATTTTGTTTGTCTCAGAGCTTTACAATCTTATCTATTGTTTTTAATTTCTTACCACTTCCAACTCTTTTTAAAGTCCTCAAAGACCAAACGAAAAAATTGGGGAGAGATTTGCAGGAACCTTTGTTTCTGGAACTGCGTTTGCTGCAGTAGGTCGGAACTCATAGCGTGTGATAAGTTATCACAGCCAAGGTGTTCAGC
>NW_010551753.1:5287-7619 GCF_000687285.1 Phaethon lepturus
CTGGATCTATCACAGTGTGCCAATGTAAACAAAAATATCAGTCTGTGTTAGACAGCTGCATTTTCTAAATTTATTGTATAACATACAGGAAACTTTATACTCAAAAGTCTGTATTAGATGTAACAGCAGCATTAAAAAAAAAAAAGAAATTTTAAGTAGAGAAATAAGCAGTGTTGCTGTGAATTTAAAATAGAACAAAATAAAGCAAATGTGCTTTTATTCAGTTCCTGCTGCAAACCGCATGTACCATAAATATGAGTGTCTACAATGAGCAAGAGCTGAGGGGAAACTGTTCTCCCAATGAAAAATGAAAATATTTTCATTTGCCAGTTAGCACCAATGTTGTACTTAAAAAGAAAACAAATAAAAAACCCTACAAATGGCAACTTTCTACACTTATCTTCAGAAAAACCTGATGGTATTTGGAAGAAAATAATTTGATTGATCAAAATTAAAAATAAGAGAGTGAGACTGAAGCCCAAAGTTTGCAATGGATTTTGATCTTAATTAGTTTACTGTCATTAAAGGACTCATTGAAAACAGGTGACTAAGTCTGGAGAGAAAACTTCTACAATTAATAGAAAGTTCCCAAAGCTTGATATTTTTTTTTTCTTTCCTTTTTTCAGTCTGATGTTTGGGCATTAGGCTGCTGTGTTTATGAAATGGCTACACTGAAACATGCCTTTAATGCTAAAGACATGAACTCTTTGGTTTATCGCATCATCGAAGGAAAGGTAAAAAATTCAAAATTTTTTTTTATCTGTGCTTGGATTTTCTGTCTAGAACTTGAGGTAACCATTTCCAATCAGAAATACTGCATGGAGTTAAAAATATTTTGCGTATTACATGCATCGTCATATATACTGTAAGGCTGGTATTTCCTGGCAGTATATGATGCAATATCAGACCCAGGAAGTTACTCATTTATAGATATCGCTAGATTCTCGTTACCCTTTTGTGTAACTAGTATATTGATTAATTTTCAAAGTTCTGAGATTACTTCCTTTCTTAATTTGCTTTTGGTTTAAACATTGTGCAAAGAAATAAGTCGCTATTCATGTGATGCCAATTTCCTGTTAGGCAAGACTATCTTATTTGAGTGTCTTAATTGTTTTGCCATATAATGAAGTTAATGTCTTATTTTAGATACATATTTATGCCTATTCATCAAACTTTAACTGCTGGTAATAATAAAAAATTATGATTAATTCTTAGAACACTTAGAATTTCTAGATTCTGTTTGATGGGTTGTTAAGCACTTGGGTAAATTTCAGGATACGAACAATGGACTATTTTTTATGCAAAATACCTATCTGAATATAACTGTCATGCATAAATAATCTGGCAGGAGCCTCTATCGACAAGTATGTTAAATAATATCAGGCTTCCCTTTCCTTTCACAGCTACCACCCATGCCAAAGGATTACAGCCCACAGTTGGTAGAAATAATACAAACTATGCTCAGTAAAAAACCTGAGGAAAGACCTAGTGTGAAAAGCATACTACGACAACCATATATCAAGCACCAAATTTCTTTGTTTTTGGAAGCCACAAAGGCGTAAGATACTGTGATTTGAGTGATTCTATGCAAAATATTTATGTTACTGTGGTCTTTGTTTTACAACTTTTCCTGTTTTTTATAGCAGGATAAAATTAGTTCTGTTATGTGCAGTTACAAAGCATATGAACATATGAGTTTCTTTAGATTCTTTGAGAAATAGAATAGGAAGGAATTAGAATGGAAACTGTTTTTTTCTGTAAGTGCAGACTAAAACTGCAATGGTTAGGATTGCATAGCTTATTCAGAGAGTTAAAATAAATAAAAAAAGTAGCACCAGTATTTTCAAGGAAGTGATGGGAAATATATTTCTTTCCATATGATTCTCTGAGGCCATTTATCAGCTGAGAGTTGTAACGCCAAGTTCCTTTTGATATTCATTGATATAATTATTTTTCTTTGTCAGATTTAGTCAATTATTTTACTGCTTCCAGATAGGACTGATCTTGGTGCTATGCAGAACAAGCGTATGTTGCTGGCAGAATCTGAGTGGTGTTTTTAAGCTCCTTTTTTAGAGATAAAAATGAGTATGTTGTGCATGGTCTGTTGAAAAAACCCAGTATATTATACTGTCTGTATGTAAGCTGTTTAGTGGAGTGGATTTTTTTTAATTGTATAATCTAAAGAAATATCTTAAGGTTTTTTTGATGGTGATTGAATGAGCAACTTTTATTTTCTTTACAGGAAAGCAGCCAGAAGTCATAAGAAAACAGTGAATTCTAAACCTAAAGATCCTTGTTCTGTGGTCTCAGTAAAGAATGAATCTCACAGCAG
>NW_010551753.1:7650-13236 GCF_000687285.1 Phaethon lepturus
CAAAACAACTCCTTTGAGCAAGCCAGGAAATACAAAGTTGTGAGAGAGACAGACATTTTCTTTTTAAAAAAACAAAACAAAACCCACTTGCTTTTTCTAGAGAAACAACTCAGTTTTATAAAAGTGCCTTGAACATTCATGAGAACATAGATCTGATTCCTAGCAATGTGTAAAATTCATATTAAGGAAAGAATTGTGTTTAGGCAAGAGTGGAAGTAAACAAACAGCTGTGGATCAGTAAAACTAATTCCCTAACTAATAATAACTAATAAATAATTAATTAGTTATTTATTAGTTGTTATTATTGTCTTAACTCTAAGATGTTAACCAACCAACATCTGATTTTCCATTTGTGGGTCACTCTGTAAATTACTCATGGAGTATTTGAGGTCAAATATTTGATGACAAGTGGTAATAATTTTTAGATACATGTTTTTTACTGGAAAAAAACTATAGCTACAACCAAAAATTGTTTGTTGTTGGAATTCTTTCCAGTGGTTAGATAAATCTTTTGTAATGGTTAATCTTGCGCATGCTTTTTATTTTCTGTGATGAGTCTGCTGTTGTGGGTTTAAGCTTTCAGTGCTGAAATACTGAATATATGTGGTGGAGTACATCTTAAAAACTCTTGATACTTGTTGATTCCTACCTTATGGAAAAGCCAAGGGAGTACAACTTTTCTTTTGTGGTCCTGGTGAAAAGTAGGTGTATTGCATGTGTATAAATCAATGCCTGAAATACGTAATTTGGAAATGCAGCCTGTATTCCTTTAAAAATAAGGGCTGCGGCTTTTTTGAGGGTCTTAATCTGTAATTGATCATAATTTCATTGTAGTTTATGTGCTCTGGAATGTTAATGATTTTCCTTCGGTGCTTACTGTTTCCGATGTGCCTAATACCCAAAAGGTGATTAATTTTTTAATTTTCATTTTAATTCTAGAACGAAGAAGACTGCATTATTGAATATAAAGCTACCAAATTTTGTCCCTCAGAGAAACCAGCTGTTGAGTTGGAAAGAAAACCAAGCAATAATGATTTGAACAACCTGGGAGACTCCTTAGCTACAGTTAGTAAAGTGAATATTGTTATCTTACCATCTGAAAGGATGAAGTATGGAAGTGAGAAGTGTGGCAGTGAGCATATTCCAGAGAATAACAAAGAAAAGTATTTAAATGTTCTAGGGAATTCTAAAGTAACATCCAGTAGCCCACCAGTTGAGGAAGATGGACTACAACAAAAAACAAAGCAAGCTTTTAAAACTGAAAATGTTGAGTCTAAGCAGTTTTCTATTGATGCTATAGAAGAAGATGGTGACACTTTGAAACTCCTGCAGCCTGTATCGAAAGACCAAAACCAAACTGACCTGGTAATGCATTTATGCTTACTTGAAATAGACGTTGAAATAGATTTAACTAATGGCCAGCTCTTAAAATTTTGAGAGCTGCTGCACATGTTTTTCTGTCACAGTAGGATGCTACTGATGCAATTATTGAGATGCTTAAGTAGTTATGAGCCTTGGCTTCAGACTTGCAAAGGCAACATGGTGAAGTAGTTTTAGGCTTGCATCTAGATGATGGAAATTCTGTTTTTACAGAGAACAACAATTTTCTTTTCTAGTTGAGAAGAGAGATGGTAAGAATAGTTTTGTAACTTCTTTGTTCTGTGTTCTGAATAGGCCTGGCTAATCTCAAGTTGGTCGTGATTTGGATGGGGACCTAATGGGGGTGATTGTCTTTTCATTGCATTTTGGTCTGCAACGAGATTTTTGTACAGACATTTCTAATGAGAAATTGTTATTTATTGTAGAGCTTGGATTCTACTGAAAAGCTGCTAGCACCACTTGTTCCTGTTGTAATTCAAGTAAGTGTCCTTCTTTGAAGGTTTAGTAGCTTAAAAATGCTGGTACAGCAAATATTTTTTCTAACTGTCTATTAAGTAAGGGTTTATTGTTGTTGTAACTGTGGTATGTTAAGATGGATGCAGTCCAAATAGTAAAGTGGCCTGCGTTGATTTTTTTTTTTTTTTTAAAGTGTGTATGTGTAAATCTGGAAATATCATGTCTACATTTTTAAAAAATACTTTGACTTACTAGGATGATGTCTGTCGTGGAGCTTTGGGAGATGCTCGGGAAAAAATTACCTCCCACTTGCAGCCTCATAGTTCTGTGAGTGAACCCTCTCTCTCACGGCAACGACGGTGGAAGAAAAGAGAGCTCACTGAAGTCTGTTCAGAGAAGGTGCAGATACTCAAAAACCAATTCTCCTCTTTCCTTTAAGACTCCTGCATTTTTCACCCTTTAAAGATGGGGCCTGTTTTTTTAAAAAGGGTAGGGATTTTTATGCTGTTCTTGTTTCATATGTATCTGTATAACTTCATTGGTAAGAAAATGCAGAACACTTAAGATGTCCTTTAGAAGCAGTCTGTGTAAATATTTGAAAATCTCAGTAACCCTCACAAGAGTGATGTGGGTGTGCCAGATGGGCAGAAGGAAACACAGTGAACTGTGGGCTTTGCCTTTGCTGTGCTACAGTTTTTCCTAGCAGTTTCCATCAGGATGTCTTACTGTTTGCGACTATGAAATACATAGAACCACTTTTCCTGAGTGTTGTGGATAAGGCCATGTGTAGTGGGTAGCAGATTACTAGTATTTTAGAACAGACATGTATAATGGCTGTCCTGAACTTATGAGTGCAAAGTCTGGGAAGAAAATCTTGGCCCTTATCCGTGCACATAAGATGGGACTCCTGTCAATGCTTCCACACTGAGCAGAGAGATTTCTTTGGGGAAGGGCACTTGCCTGTGCAAGGATAGAGAAGAGGATGATTGGTTCTCAGTATGATATCCTATTTTTCTCTTGGATTTTGCTATTTGAGGGTGGAGACAGTTGTGGCAAAAGCATTGGCTGAAAAATAGTCTAGGAGGAGGGGGACGAAATGTAGAGATGGGGAGAAGGGAAGTGGATGCAAGCAGAAGTGTGGAGAGGAAGGGATAAAGTTGGGAGATGTGAGGAAGTTACAGTGGGATCCAAAACCTCTGGCATCCAGCCTTACCATGCAAGAATGAGTTCTAACTTGTAGTGTACTTTAACAAAAAAAGGTATAAATTGTTGCTCCCTTCTCTTTGAAGTTCAGAGCAGCTTCTCCTCGGCCTTTACCTTTTCCTTCTGATGTGAATGCAAAGACAACACAGAGGTGTGCAGAGCACCATGCTGCTGAATTCTCTGAATCTATAAATAGCAGCAAAACCAGTCAAGGTGCCATTTTAAAGGTTAGTACTGAATAGCCTGTCAGCTTATTTTTGTCGCTTGCTCCTTCTGAGTAGTTTACTCACTGTGCATACACTCAGAGAACACAGAAATGTGTAGCAGTTTCCTACCTAATGGAAGTCCTGTCAAGAACCTTGACAGGAACCTGGTAAGTGTGGGATGAGAAGTTGCCTTGCTGAACCAGGGACATCAGAAGCTCCTTTTCTAGAGTGTATATATAGTCTCATTGGCCAAGACCATTTTGTAGTAATTAATTAATTGTTTATTAGATGATCAGAAGGTCTACTGTAATAGATCTCTCTTCCATGTCAGTTGATAAAGTTTTTTTTGCTTTATAGGTGACTAAATAACAAAAATCTCTGTGACAATTGCTAATTAATATCAAATTAACTTCTTTTGAAGGAGCGGCCCTTGTCAGCAAGAGAACGAAGGAGGCTGAAACAGTCTCAGGAGGAAATGTTTCCCTCTGGTAATTTTTATGTTTGCATGTTAGCATTCTGTGTGTAAGTAGGCTGATAACTTCTTTGTGAAGAAATTATAACTTTATGTCTGTTCTTCACTAATATCTTCAGAAAGATGCACTAAGGGTCTCGTTCTGTGTTAAATAAAAATTTCTGTTAACATGTCTGTATTCTTCTGCTTCTTATTCAGTTATGTTCAATTGTGTTTAGTGGTGACAACTTGTCTTTGAAATGTACACGAAGCACAGAATATACATCTTTCAGATAGAAGCTTCAGTGTTTTCTCTTAGCAGAATACCTGCCTGCCTGTCTTCTGCCAGGTGATAGACTTTTTCTTGCATGAGCATGAAACTAATTCAAAATACACACAGCTAAGTTGTAAATATTGTAAAAATGTCATCCTTCCAGTGATTCCAGCAAGACGAACGTCAAATAGTGCAGTAGTTGAAGCAAAATCACATATGGAAAATCATGTTAAAGTTGCTCAGTCTTCGTCAGATCCCAGTATTTCACAGGTAAACTGGGGTCATCTGCTTTTGAAATATTTAAATGCAGGCACACTTCGGAAAGAAGATGATACTTAAAAAAACCTCTATGTGCAGAAGAAACTCTCAGTCAATAAGAGTGCACACTTCTCTATATATACTGCTTTCTAAGTCCTGGGGGAGAGTACAGATGTCTAATCCACTTTTTTGTTTGAGTAGATCAGTTTAAAATTTCAGGCTTACTGTGCATTTTCACTCTGCTCGTCAGAGACGAAGACTAGGGATCTCTTACTTATTGTTACAGGCTCTCTAAATTGCAGTGATTAGTTCACTTTGTAAGGGAAAAAGTTTATTCTGAACTATGCTTTAGTTATAGACTATTCAGTCTGCTTTAAATTTCTATTAACAACACACTATGTTTAGCCTGGTATGTCTAATTTTGCTTTGGTAGTGGTGTTTGAACATTTTATTTTTTTTTTTTAATCTGCAGTCATGTTACATGCATACATCTATGTGCTGGCAATAAGGAATAGTTGCTAGATAAAAAGCAAATAGTTTCTGTTAACATTGTCTTCCTTGTTTAATTGGAAAGTGTTTTTTAAGATCTTAAACACACATTGGACAAAATCCTGTGCAACAATCAAGGGAACATTGTTAATACTAATAAATGCAGAAGAGTAACTGTGAGGAAATTTTAGTCTGAAATTTCAAAGTGTAGGCACTATTTTCCTCAGCCCAGCACTTGGGTGGAAGGTGTTTTGCATGTTTTACCTACATGTGTATGTTTATAACTGGTATCTAAATGCAGAAACTTTATCTGCATTCACAAACTGAGCTTAGATAAAGCTAGTACGCACTAGTTGTGTGTGCATATGCTAGTGATGTTTTTGCGTATTATGCTATGCACAGAACCCAAGACTGCAGTGACACAAGTGGTTAAAGTCTCCATGTATTTTAGAGAATGCTGGGAACTTACTGAACTGATAAAAACGTATTTAAATATTATTTTAAAATGTGTATTGAAGACCAATAGATGGGCTAAGGGTAATGACTTTGTCAGTTCTTAGCCAACTGTGGTATAAACATGTAAGATTTTTAATAGAGGCACTTGATGAAGAATTTATAGTGGTTAAAACTGCACGACTGAGATGTAATGCTGGTCAAATAAGCAGTTCATAAAGTATATCCTGTGTATTAGCTTATATTTAAAACCAAAGGTTACACCTTTTAAATATTATCAAGCCAAGTCTGTTAAAATATGCTTGTTGAAAGAGGTTTTTTTTTTTCTGTGTAAGAGATGTCATTCATGCTGTATTGATAAATTACTTTTGACTATAAGAATTTTTGTCATTTATTCCCTCTTCACTTAGGGAAAG
>NW_010551753.1:13267-20828 GCF_000687285.1 Phaethon lepturus
CCTGTCTGATGATGAGTTGAGCTCTTCCACAAGCTCTACAGATAAGTCTGATGGCGATTCCAAGGAGAAGTAAGTATTTTGCTAATACTGTGCAAGAGCTTTCACTGCTATATTGGACCTTGACTTGGAGTGGAAAAAAATGTCGGAAATTGCTTTCACACTTTATCTCTACATGGTGAGTGCTTGAAGAAGTATGTGATGCATAAAGAAAACAAACTCCGTTTAATTGTTGCCCCTCTGTGACTATAAACTTTCCATGCTGAGCTTTCTGGGACATGTGAATGTGTACCTCTGCTTTTGTCAACTGTAGCTTCCCAGCAAACCAGTCCTCCAGCATCAAAAGACATACACTGTCAGGACGCATTAAAAGCATGAATTCAAAGGTGCCAATATGCTTCCTTTCCACCGTGAATGAGGCTGAATTTATTTCTGGTTTTGTCAGTGTAAGCAACTTTTCAAAAAATACGACTTGTTGCATTACCACAAATGCAGCTACACAGGTAGCAGTAGCTGATAGGATTGTGAGTTGGGTTCTGAGCCTTTATTAGATGAAATACTGATAATGTTGCTTTTGATAAAACTGCACCACGAGAAGTAATTTAACGTGGAATACTTAGCAGGACCTCACTAAACCTACTGAAAGTCTCCTGAATGCAAGGTGGAAGTTGCATCATGAATTGTGACTGAATCACATCTTGTTTCCTCTCTACTAGAAAAAGCAGTATGAATGAAATGAGTGACTTGGTGCAGCTAATGACATGGACACTGAAAATGGACTCTAAGGAGAACTCAGAATACTGTGTAACCTCAACTCCAGCCCCAGAGTTTAAACTTCATAGAAAATATCGAGACACTTTGATTTTGCATGGAAAATCATCTGATGAATTAAAAAAATCACCAGAGGAATTAAACTTTGAAGAGATTCCTTCAGGTCTGTTGCTTTATTATTGCTTTAAAGGAATGGCTGTCAACTGCTAATAACCAAAGAAAACCTGCTTGTGGGCAACAGAAGACATCCCACTTTTATTTCTTCTCAAGTCTCAACAATGCTTATAGAAGTAAACATCTTTCTAAATAATTTTGTGTGCAAAAGCGCTCTAGTTGTGGTTTATTTACCAATGAAAGGAATGTGTGATCGATCTGTGTAATTATTAATGAAGTGAGAAAGCTGGTCTGCGGTATGATTTTTTCCCCATGTGACTTAGAAGCTTACAAAATGAACAGTGGAGTTGAGTATTTTGAAGTAAGGTTTTTAAGTAATTCAAATGATTTGATAGCTGTAAAGCTTTGTGAATTACGGAAAAAGCTGGAACTGTACACAAAGCATTAAACACAGTGGAGGTTTGTATGAGTATAGAAGTTCATCCTCATTGCAGACTTTGGGCAAGCCTATTTTTCCTACAGATACAGGTGCAAGAATCGAATCACTTTTCATATTTAAGGTCTGGTTTAGACCTTAAGTATGTACATGTATTCCAAAAAGCAAGAAAAAATTGTGTTTGCTATGACTGCACTTATTATGCAACAAGAACAAGTGAAAAAGCTGAGGGTAGGTTTTTGAAGTCTCGGAATTTCTTGTGCTTATTTTTTTAAATCATAAAGTTTCTACTTGTAGCTAGTCTGGTGATAGGCAAAGCAATGGGAGAACACTGGATTTTACTCTGATAAGTTGATTCTGCCTAGCTAAAGTAAAATACATTGAAAGAGTTAGTCTCTAAACAGGTATGACTGAATGCTGCAAATTTCAGTGTTTTGCTTTGTTTTTTTTTTTCCTGTCCATTTTTCTCACTTTGAAGTATTACATAGTGAGATCCTCCAGCTATTTACTTACTACCATTTGGGATGACAGGGCTACTGCGTTTCTAAGCTGAAACATATTTTAATTAGATCAGGTATTTTTTTTTCAGTAGGTGATCTATCCTGTGAAAGAAGTGTTGGTGATTTCAGTGATTAAAAGAGCAAGGTACTGTTCTCAGTTCTGTTCCTAATGGAGACCTCTCCTTATAGAATGACTATCTTTTGGCAGCTTCAGCTGAGGAGCAAAAGTTTCAAAGGCTGTTGAGACAAACAGGCAGATGGCAGAAATGATGCCATTAGTGTCTTACAGTGATTAATTTTTTTTTACACTTGCTGTAAGTACAAGTGATTGAATTATTAAAATATTTGGGTGGTGGTATAGTATTAGAGAACAGTACTTTTAATTCAAATAATATTTGTAATATAGTATACAGGAACTGCCTGAAATGAAGTTAGAGGGACCTAATTGTGCAAACTGTGTCTGCATTGACTTTGTACTGTCCAGTGTCTTGAGAGTTAGCATCCGAATGCTTCTGATTCACCATGTTTGTTGATCGTTCCAGCTACCTAGTTCAGATAACTTTATTTCATGCAAATGGTCAGCTGGAATTCTGTGGCAGTACTTACAATGTCGTCCCATGTTCTTCTCCTGCATAGAGTATGAAAATTGACTATAGTGAAAGTAATTATTACTGCATTCATATATTTTTTTAATAGATATTTTATCAGTTCCTGACAAGATTAGGAGAATGGTTGAAATCCTGAGATCTGATGTGGTGCAAGGATTGGGAGTGAAACTTCTTGAGAAGGTGTACAGCATCATGGAAGAAGATGATGAAGTGAAAAGAGAGGTGAATGTCTTCCATATTAAAATTGTTTAATTCCATTATAAACCTAGATAAATGAGCACGGTCTTTCCCTCCCTCCCCCCTCCATTTTTAGATATTGATATAGTACTACAAACTTTGATCCCAAAAAGTGTTTATGGAGTCATTAGCAGGCAAGGGCCGAAGTATATTGTCCATTAGCAGGCAAGGGCCGAAGTATATTGTCATTTTTAAGCTTTAAAAGTTTGATTCTGAATGTGGACTGTGTTCAACCACAAATTCTTCAGAAAGCATAGGAGCTTTAGAATTGTACCATGGTCCCTGAGTTTATGGAAGATGCGAGGGATGCAAATAATTTTACTCTGTGGCATTTCTTCGGTAATTTCTTTTGAACCATAATTTTTTGCCTTTATATTATTTTGCCTAAAGCCCCTTATGTCCTAAGTGAGGAGCGGTTTAATGTCTCTTCCTAATAGAGTTGAGTGAGCAATACCTCCAGCTCATGTGATTCAAAACTTGGTTACAAATAAAATACTGGATCGGTAAGTATGACCTGTGAAAATCTTATTTATATTTTAACTTGTTGGGTGGGATTTGGAACTCTTTTGCCTTCAGACAACAGAGAGTCTTCCATCTTTCTTCCCTCCCATCTATGTTGTCAGACTTCGCATACTGCTTTCAGTTGAGTGCTTTGGTGTTTTTTTGTTAATGGTTTTGCAGTTCCTGCTTTTTTCAATGTCAATAAATTTTGTGGGACTTTTTGTGTGTTTTAAATAGCTGCAGTTGCGGGAGCATATGGGAGACAAGTATGCAAGTTACAGTGTGAAGGCACGCCACCTGAAATTTCTTGAAGAAAATGTGAAGTTCTGACCAGAATTTTTTCCTTAGAGAAAAGGACTGTTTTGTAGCTCATGTGATAGATTGGACCAGCTTACAAAGCGTGTTTATCCATTGACCTCCTTTTCTGGAATAAGGAGGTAAACTTGCAAAAAAGTTAATAGTTTGTAGTAATATTTTTCATGTTAAAATGTGAACCAGGCCTATCACTTTCTCAGAAGAGAAACTGTTTAGTTTAGTTTTTATTCTCTTAATGAAACTTTAAAAAGTTGCTTTTTATAGATGCAAAGGGGGATGGATACTGACTTTTGTATACAAAGGAGTGTAAAAAAAAAAAGTTTTGATTTGAATTTGTCATAGCAAAAGTTTTTTGGTATGGTCATATACTAAATATGGTAATAAAATCTATGCCAAGGCTATGATGTAATAGGTTATAAGCTATTACATCAAATAGTTGTGAAAATTTAGCAGGCAGAAACAATTACTAATTTTTGTAGCACAAGAGCCCTCCAGGTTCTGTAAATTGCCAAGGTAAAGTGCTAAAGGGGGTGACTGTACTGCTTCTAAGCAGAGCCTTTGCTTTTGTGTCTTATTGCTAAGGCAATCACCAAGGTGGTGGAAAGAATTTGGTAACTGGATAAAATAAGTCTGAAAACCTTTGAAAGGAACAAAACCATGGTTACCATGGTCCCAGCTGGAGAAATCCCATTGCCTTACACATACTAATTCATTTTAGGAATGAAAGTGCCCAAGGCCAGGGTCACTTAGAGAAATAGGTGTCTTAGCTTTTCCCTTTCTTTGCATCTAGATTGTGTTGCTACACATGCCCAGCCATTGTCATGTACCATCACTACAGAAAAAGCACATGTTCTTTTTAAAGGATAAAGAAGTCAAAAGGTAATTGAATTTGTAAAATAAAATTTTAAATGCACAACCTGTCTCTTTCCATTGTAACCACCAGCAGCACCTATGTGGGAGACTAACATGACAGTCAGGAGTAAAGAAGTGAAACACTGATGGATCCTGCTGCCTCTGTCATGTAACATAGATGCTCAGGTTACAAGGTTTCAAGCACTGTTGTGTTATATAGGGTCAAGATGTTACTTTCTCTACCCAGGCAAATTTATTTTAAACAAAAAATGCCACTCTGCAATCTCCCAGGGCACTTTCCAATTCTTAACATTTTTCAGAACTGTTTTATGGTACTTGTTACAAACTGCCACTGCTGCTAGCTTCTTTTACACATGGTTAGAAATATTTTAGAAGTCCAGCCATATGTTATGTTTTAGGCTATGGCAAGAGCTTAAGGAGACTTGATTACATTTGCTATGTTCCTTGTTTACTAAAATACTTAAGGGAGATGTGATCTCCAGTAGCCTTCTAAAGTTAATCGCCCCACACCTGCCTTCTCAGTAACTAACTTCACTGAAACTCCAGCCAAAATGCTCTGCAGATCTTGGTGTACTCATCTCTGCAGATCTTGGTGTACTCATGGTAGTATATAAAGTAGTAAGAAAACCACAAACACTAAGCCAAGAAGTATCTCCCAGTGGAAATGCATTTAACAAAATTTAACAAAGTAACAGCATGAAGAACCACACTTTTTAGCTTTTAGCATGTCTCTTTGGCTTTCTGTCTGCTGGCTTCTTTTCTTCTGTTCCCGACTCTTGGACAGGTAGCCACTTCAGAGGATTGCGACGGTACATAGGCCACGGAGGGAGCGTTAGCTTAGAAAAAAGGAATTAAGTCAGAACACGTAAATCAAGATGCTAGATAAATGTTGCGTACAACTTGTGTGGAAAACCTCATTCTGTAACTATTGTACTATTAGTCTTCAGAAAGTTCATAAAATTTCATACTATAAAGATACATATATATATATAGTCTATATTGTATACTACATAGTCATGCTTAAGTAAGCATAACTGAAGGACCCCAGGTCATTGCAAGGAGGATAACGGCACCCACCCTGAAGAAAAAAAGGATACCCCTGGACTACAGAGGGAATGCCAGCTTCCTAGCACCTCTAACACCTCTGTGAAACCCTGCTGTTATCTAGCATCATAGCTAAGTAACTGTAGCAAGACTCCACAGACATTTAGATCAAGAAAAAAACAGATGGATGATAATGTCGTAGAATTATAGTGGCTTTTCAAAACAATAGTGTGTGTGTTATGTAATGACTGGTCAAATCCTGTTGTATCTTGAATGCTTGAAAGGAATAAGAACCATGTGTAAAACCGCATTTGGTGTGCTCCAGTTGCATAGGACACCTCACGTGCATGAATAGGGAATTACGCGTAATTCTCTACTTTGCATTCTAGTCTCTCTCCTCGGTTGGCATGGGCCAGCTGCAAAACTTTCATGATAAGCTACTACTCTACGGAAAGCCTTAATGTCTTTTCTGTTATCAATGCTATCAGCTTGACTTCAAAGAACCATTTAATTGAAATGAAAAACTAATTCAAAAGCAGTATTAAATTGCAGTGTTCTCCCAAATTTTACTAGCATCTGAGAAAAGGCACTTACTGGCTTGTAAAGCATTTCGATCAAAGAAAGTACAGGTATATATTTACAATCTGAATTACATAGCAAACATTTGTCTGTGCTTGACAGCCCCTTAATTTAATGATTATTTGAGGTTAAATAGTGCATGTATTTTCTGTTTTGGGGAAAAAGAATTCTTACCAAACATGATAAAGCAAATCCAGCCATAACTATGTAGACAGTCCATCCAAACTGTTCAGTGATGTATCCATAGATGAAACCAATTATCTGAAAAAATAAAAAAAAAAATCAAACTTCAAACAAGCAAAAACATTTCCCATGCCATGATTAAGTTGGGGGGTTGTGGGAGAAGTTAAGTAGAAAGAGAAATACAGGTTTTTCAAAAGCACAGTCTCTTGAACGCACTTTCTAACCTTGTTTTAAAAATTGTAGGCCAATAATGAAAGTAAAAAAATGAAAGAAGAAAAGTCTTAATCTGTGACAGCCCCTCTGATTTTGTTTCAAGCTTTTAGTGACCCAGTTAAGCCAAACAATCAGAAGAAAAACTCTGTTTGTAAGAACAGAAAACAAAATAAAGTCCTTTGTAATAATAAACCCATAGTTCTAGTGTACTTACTGCAGAGACAAGAATGATTCCTTGAAAAATCTGTTCTGCTAATTTTTGGCCCTTGTAGTCCTGTTGAAAGAGAGATTTTTTTTTTTTGGTCAATTACCCAAAACACAAAATCTACCAGTTAAACTCTTCCAGTTTAGAGCCTAGAGTCAGCCTGACCACAGGTTCTCAACTTTTTTGTTCAACTTTCAAAACAGACTGGAATTATTTTTCTTAAAGTGTCTGGACTTCAAGTGTAAAAGAAACTCTTAATTCACTTAAAACCTCCCCTACAGTCTTGACCACATCAACTAAAAATAAAAGCAAGCACTCTCTGTTCAGGATAAGTAATGCAAGTTCAAAATATCATTCTAGTTAGCTTAATATCACTATGTAAAAGCCATAACACCACAAAAGAGAGTATATGCTTGAGAGGATACCGTATGTATGTCACCTGTGTTTAAATTACTTCAGAAAACGTGGCGCTCTGTGTAAACATTTAGCCTTCTGGCTGTTTACAGCACAGACAGAAAAGTATAGAGGGGTCTCCGTTGCACAGCTGTATATTACCTTCATTTTGCAGTACATTAATGCTCGACTTTTCAGACCAAAAAGATAAAAATTATACGGAGTAGCACCCCGCAACCCCAACAGCAGTTCCTCACAGGCAGGTACCAACACCGCATGGAGGAAGGGGAACGCCACAACACGCACGCAGCCGTGTCGCCAGTAGCGACAAGGGGACGAGGGCCCGGGCACGGCCGGGCCTCCCGCGGCGGCCGCCCTACCATCTGCGTGGGGATGGAGCGGAAGATGTTTAGCATGGCGGCGGCGGAGAGGGGCTCCTCACGGTCCTCCTCCTCCTGGTCTTTGTCCTGCTCCTCCTCGTAGTCGTCTCCCTCGTCCTCGTCAGAGCTCGGCGGCGGCTGCCGGCTGTCTGCGTCGCCCTGGGAGGCGGAGGCGGCGGGCCGGCTTGGCGGGTACCGCTGCTCTGCAGGAC
>NW_010551754.1:0-517 GCF_000687285.1 Phaethon lepturus
TGTGGCTCAGGATGCTGAATTCGGGGCTGCGGCGGACCGATGGCCTCGCCCCACCCCGCATGGAGATGCGCAGTGTCCTGGCCTCTGCAGCACCCACACGGCCCCAGCTCCCGCGGGAGCACAAGAGCTTGGGTCTGCGGGATCCTAACCCGGGGCTTCCCGGGGGCAGCACCTCCCCCCCAGGAGATGGGGTTCCTTCTTCCCCAAAACAGGAACCTCACAGAGGGTGAAAAGCTGTTGGCAGACACGTATCTGTGCGCATCTGGAGCTGCAGCTGCTGGAGGAAAAACTCAAGGAGAATATTACAGCGCGTGCCAACAGCCGAGGGCCGGCGGAGGAAAGGGCTGGAGGACGGAGGAAGGGTAACCACGTGAAGATCCGCAGGGGGAGCAGGTCCCGATGCGCTCCTTAGGTGTTGGGAGCAGTTGGTACAAGACCTTACTGCTCCCGTTCCTGGCAAATGCTCGGACATCTTACACAGGTGCTGGGGGCAGCAGGGGCTTTCCCCGTGTGGTAG
>NW_010551754.1:583-1025 GCF_000687285.1 Phaethon lepturus
GCTTGCCCTCCCGTGCGCCCCCCACCCCAGCCAATCCACCCTGGCCCTGAGGATCCGTAACTGAGGATGAGGTGCAAGAAAATCCTTTAATCAACCTGAACAGAGGATCCCTCGTACCTGCCCCAAAAGCCTTTCCTCCCCGGTCTCCTCGGGGAAGGGCTGGAGGGCAAGGTGAAAGGATGGGGCCAAGCCTTTCAGTTTCTGCCTGCGTCCCACGCAGGAGCGCCTGGAGCCCGCGGAGGCTGGGGCATAACTCACGTTTTGTGAATGGAAAGCACCCTCGGCTATATTTAGCAGCAGCCCGGCCCCGAAGGGCAGGAGGAGCGTTGCTTGTGGACTTCAAGGGCTTGGAACAAGCCTGCCTTGTTATGTTTACGGCACAGCACTTTGCTGGAGAGGCCAAGAAAGCACCGAGTGGCTCATTCTTGAAGCCTGCTGGATT
>NW_010551755.1:0-694 GCF_000687285.1 Phaethon lepturus
GAGAGAGGGAAAAAAGAAAAAAGAGAGAGGGGGGAAAAAGAGAAAAAGAGAGAGGGGAGGAAAAAAGAAGAAAAAGAGAGGAGAAAAAAGAAGAAAAAGAGAGAGAGGAGAAAAAAGAAAAAGAGAGAGAGGAGAAAAAAGAGGAGAAAAAAGAGGAGAAAAAAAAAGAGGAGGAAAAAAAAAGAGGAGGAAAAAAAAAGAGGAGAAAAAAAAGAGGAGAAAAAAAAAGAGGAGAAAAAAAAAGAGGAGAAAAAAGAAAGAGGAGAAAAAAGAAAGAGGAGAAAAAAGAAAGAGGAGAAAAAAGAAAGAGGAGAAAAAAGAAAGAGGAGAAAAAAGAAAGAGGAGAAAAAAGAAAGAGGAGAAAAAAGAAAGAGGAGAAAAAAGAAAGAGGAGAAAAAAGAAAGAGGAGAAAAAAGAAAGAGGAGAAAAAAGAAAGAGGAGAAAAAAGAAAGAGGAGAAAAAAGAAAGAGGAGAAAAAAGAAAGAGGAGAAAAAAGAACCCCAGGGTCACTGAGCAGCCCGAGCGCTGCCCACCCGTGCCCATGCCCGTGCCCAGGTCGGTGCCCATGCCCGTGCCTGCGCTGTCACCAGCCTCACACACTGCACCCACCGCACCCGGCGAGAGCCAGAGACAAGGCCGGACCCCCGCGCTGCGCTCGGCACCGCCATGCTGCTGGGGGGACCCCCGAGCCCCC
>NW_010551756.1:0-314 GCF_000687285.1 Phaethon lepturus
GTGGGGGGCTGCAGGCGCAGAAGCGGGGCAGGTTGGCTCTGGGCACTGGGCAGGGGAAGGAGGCACAGGAATAAGGCTTAACGCCGGTGGGCACTGGGGAGAGCACAGCTCTGGATAACTCGTCACCAGAGGGGCTTCATGAAGCCGATGTCCTCCCCAGGGCTGGAGCACGGGGCTGGAGCCAGGGATGGTGCCCGTTCCCCCCAGCCCCGCTCCCTGGGGACATCTCCACTGCTGCAGCCAGCTCGGGGACCCGGTCCGGGCACCATCCCGAACAAGTGAGACCACCGGCTCCAGTGGGTTCCCCAGGCAGG
>NW_010551756.1:376-655 GCF_000687285.1 Phaethon lepturus
GGACCGCAGCCTGCAACAGGACGAGGAGCAGCCACATGCCGGAGCGGGGCGGTGGGTGCCACGGCACGGCACGGCACAGCACAGCTGGTGTCCTGGCAGATGCAGGCGGAGCCCAGCCAAGCCGAGCCGGGACGCCGCCAGGGATGGGATGGTGTCACAAGAGGCCGTTTCCGCACATCTGACACACAGTCAGCAGAAACAGGAAAGGACTTTGGCTGGAGGCGAAGCAAAGGGAAACGGGGCTGCCCTGCGCCAGGGCAGAGATAAGGTGCTCACAGC
>NW_010551756.1:714-1108 GCF_000687285.1 Phaethon lepturus
AGCACCGAGGTCTCTCTGCCCTCCGCACCACGGCTGGGGCAGCGAGACCCAAACTGCTGGCGTTCAGGCCAAAATCACTGGTCAACATTAGCCCAAAATAAAAAAAGAGGTTGAAAACCCGAAAAACCCTGCACCCTCCATCCCCACAGCCCTTGAAAGCAATAACCCCGCTGCTCGCCCGGAACTGGATTTTTATTGAAAAGCAAAACGAGGACTAATTGACGGGTGGGCATCGGGGTGCTGAACCCCAGGTGCTGAGGGGAGGGGGGTCCCAGGGTGCTGCTTGGGGCTCAGGTCTCTGTCTGCCAGGGAACCCCCAGGCTAGGAAGGCGGTGACGGACAGTGGGGACTCCCTCCTGCCCCCCACAAACCCCTGCACCTGGCAGGGGCTGGG
>NW_010551756.1:1161-1488 GCF_000687285.1 Phaethon lepturus
GACGGTGTGGCCCCTCACCAGACGCAGCTCAGCCAGGATGCACCGATGGGTGCCCCACGGGTGATGGTAGGCAGGGAGGTGACCTGTCCCCTCCTGCTGTCCAGGTCAGCTGCTCTCTTAAGGGCACTGGGGACGGACGGGGTGGCAAGAGGGTATGGCACCCATCAGCCACGTGTCTGCAAGTGCCAATGCTGTCACCCCCTTGTGTGCATGTCACCCTGCGGGAAACGCCCTGGTCCCCAGAGACGTGCCGTGTGGAGACACGGGGTGCAGCTGCCCCCCACATGTGGGGAGCGCTGGGGAGAGAGAAAGGTGGGGGTGCGGGAG
>NW_010551757.1:0-527 GCF_000687285.1 Phaethon lepturus
CATTTAAGCTGGTCTACTCCTATCTCAGGAACCCAGACATGAATTTAGATACTAGCTTTAAGCATGCAGGTTTAGATGTGCTGCTTATAGACGGAAGCACAATCTAGCATCTGCACCTCAGCAAAAGCGTTGTAATTTTTTTAAGTCTCCCTCCCCCCACTGAGTTTCTTCTTGAGGCACAGAAAAGTAAGAGGTTAGACTGGGAGATGTCATTTACACATCACTGACACGCAAACTTTTGAAGATCAAGAAACGCCGAAACAGAAACTGTACAGCAGACAGCCAGCTTGATCAGCATTACTTCTTCAAGAAAGTACATTAAGCTAAGCTGCCCTAATGCTACTAAGCACATGCCGACGAGCAGCTTTGCGCTGGTCACGGCGTCCCTCCTCTCTCTCCCTCGCCAGCTTCTGCAAGCAGCAACCCACCCCCAAAACCGGGGGCGGTGTAGGTAGCGGTGGGGCGTGGGGCCGGACGACACCGCCTGTCACCGGCGACAGCCGGGAGCTGCGCGCAGCGGCGTTGCG
>NW_010551758.1:0-3303 GCF_000687285.1 Phaethon lepturus
ACCCCTCGCCATCGCTCACTGGCGACCACCTTTGAACCCAGCTCATTGTAGCCTCGCTCTGCAGATCTCCTTGGATCAAGGAGAGCAGGAGGCTCAAACCAGCCGAAGAGGGGCTAAGGGCTGCCGCCCACCCCACCCGCCCCATGCTTGCTCAGATACGGCGCAGGCGCTGGAAGGAGCCCGACTGTACCCGGCTGGAAGCGTCTCTTCTGCATTCAGGTCTCTGCTGAGATACCTGCCCAGGGATGATCTGGCCCAGGGTAAACCAGCCCCGGGCAAGAACAGGAGGAGCTGGCCAGGCGTTCTCTCCAGACCAGCTGTGCTCACCCAAACCACAGTTAGGACAGGCTTTTCTGTCTGATTTTGTTTGTTTTATCCCAGGAGTAAAAATAGTTGGGCTTTGTTCTTTTGGGTGGGTACAAATAATTTTTAATGGCAACTTCCCCATTCCAAATGCACACTCCAGACTTTCAAGCAGTAAAAGCAGTTCTTTGCCAAAACCAAGTGCTAATCCTTTATATGAAGCTATTAAAATGCTATTATTAGTTCAAGCAGAAAAACAATGCTTCCTGCCAGAACCAAAGTTATCTTTTCTTATCATTAAGTCATGAAGGGAAGAAGCAATAAATATAACAGTATAGCAAAAAATAGTTGTTCTAACGAATAAAAATAACCCTGTCAAAATAGGTACATGTAGCAGATACTTATCCAAAAATACAGAACTGAATATAATAGTCCAGTGCTTTTAAAATGAGTATGTGCTCTGGCATTTGCAGCTGGAATACCAGGATGCTGCCGACTCCAGTCCCCCAGCGGGGCCAGCAGGGCCACGGGCTGCAGCGGGAGCAGAGCCAGGCCACGAAGGCTCGGAGCTCCTCGCCGCTGGACTGAGCGTAGCCCAAACCCCAGGTGCAGCCCCGCGCAGGGCGCGCAGCCCCGCGCAGGCTGGTTTTCCAGGCGGATCAGGGATGCCACACTGGTGTCATTGCCCGCCGCAGCCCCGCGGCACTGCCGGCACGCGTGGCAGAACACCCTGTGCCGTGGTGGATGCTGCAGAAGAGCAGCCACGGGGAGCTCACCTGGACCCTGTAGGTGTGAGGCATCGGCAGACGCATCTCGCAGTCAGCAAACAGAGGAGCAGGGTCCACGGCCACATCCCGGGGTCCAGGGGTCACTGCCATCTCCAGAGAGTCCACAAACCCGCCTGGGGTGGGGGAACAAGGCAAGAAGAGACATAGGTTGATAGGGATGTGGGGAACCTGCCTGGATGCCCCTCAGCAGTGCTGCCAATGGGGACAGCCACCGCCACCTCCATCACCCGCAAGAGGAGAACCCAAACCGTGCTGGCTGCCCGGTGTTCCCCTTGCCTGTATTTTGGCTGTAACTCTTTCCTAAGAAGCTGAGCCGTGTCCCCCAGGAACCACCAGCTGCAGAGACCGGACACGTGCAGGGGACTGGGCATCAGCCAATTCAGCCGAGCCGGCAGGCGGAAGCAGCCGGCACCCCTCGCGCCCGGGCACAGGCTGGGTGCAGGGACAGCAGAGCTCGCCGGCTCGTGCAATCCCCGCGCACGACATCTTTGACCTTCTCTTTGGAGAAAGCCTTGCTGGGTGGCCCAAAGCAGGGGGAGAGGGGCAGCTTCGCCCTGTCCTGCATGGCCCCAGGGCAGCCAGCTGCCTGCGGCGGGCGATCCGCCCCCCCCCCTGCACCGGCTGGCAGAGTTCTCCTGCTCTTGGCGAGCGCTTGCAGCTGGTACTGGCAAAACCAAATGAGAGTGAAGGGTGACCAAGAGCCTGCTGGAAGGGGAAGGAGCTGCGGGCTGAGCCCCGCTCCCCACCGACCCCAGCATGCACCAAGCTTCACGGCGCTGGAACCGGTTCCTGCGTCGCAACCACTGACCTCCCGCTGCAAGAGCGGCAGCTGGGGAAGAACAAAAATCAAAACCGGCTCTTGCTTTGCTGAGAGGCTGCCTCTGTGCCGGCCAGTGCACGGCTATCCCCGTCCCACAGAGGGGTGGCAGCGAGTGTCCCGTGTCCCCGGCCCCACAGGCTCCCGGCACACATGTCCAGTCCGTGATAAATGCCGGAGTGCAGTGCTGCTACCCACAGCCTGTGCCCGGGTGCCGATCTCTGCAGAGTCCTTACGCTGACTGAAGAAAGCCATCTAAAATTCCTTTTTTTTTTTTCAAACATTGGCAATATAACACAAGCTGAAAGTTCAAGAATTTTTCATTTGATATTATACACCTCAAAAACATATCCAAAGCAATTTCTTAGTGCAGCGGGCTGAGGTATAAATCTATCGCGCAGTTGTGCGTATTAACATCACCTCCTCATTCGACACGTGCTCAACTCAGCCGGGCTCTGGACCACCATGTGTTTTGCTGGAGCGGTCCTATAGCAGCATTTGCTGGCTGCAAAGCGTACACAGGCTTCTTTGGCTTCATCCTCAGGTATATAGAAGATGCTGGGAAAAAAAAGAATAAAACCAGATAGTTTGAAAATGCATAGCCGGTGTGATCTCCTGAAAGTTTTTTGATCACAAGGGAAATAAACATTAAAAGACCAGTCAAGAGTCATTAGCAATTTCCATGCTTGATTTAAGGTTGTCCACATGGAGAGTTTTTTTATCAGGTAAATCGCTGTGATTTTCCCTAAGAGCAGAGCCCCCAGCCTCAGCAAAGAGCTGGTTTCAAGGTCTGTCACTAAGCAACCAAAATGCAGTGCACCTGAGTGCACATTTGCTTGTCGTCACCCATTACAGCCCTTCGCCTAGGCAGGGCTAATCGCACCGTTCAGTTTTAACAAGAAAGTCAGAGGAAGCCCCGCAGCTCCTCCTGCTCAGGGGGGCTGCCGCAGCGCCGGGACCATCGCGGCCATCGTCTCGCTTTCCATAGGAGGCAGAAAATGCCTTGTCATATCTTTGAACGTGTTTCAACAACAGGTGAAAAAGATGTTTTACCTCTCTTCTGCTTGAAACGCCATGGGTTTTGGAGGGGACAGAGTGGGAAAGCGTTCACGTCCTGGAAGGAAACGGGATGGCAAGATTGCTGTTGGCATTCGCTGACTTGCAGCGCTACCGTGTAGCGTTGTGATGATGAGGCATGTTCCCTCTTCTAGAGAGGGTATTTGCTCCCTTACTCTTCCCTCGCTTCCCCCACCTGCACTCGCGCTGCCCCACTGCCCTCACAAGCTGTGTCGTCCCCGCGCGCCGCTGCACCCGCGGCAGGTACCTGCCCCGCTGCCCTCTGTGCCAGGCCCCTCATCCCAGCTCCCGGGGGTGCAGATGGCTCCGCACCGGGAC
>NW_010551759.1:0-10165 GCF_000687285.1 Phaethon lepturus
CACTACATTGGTGTTACGAGGTTTATTCCCAGTTTCGGTGACAGGAATGTACAAAAGGGAAGGACTGCCAGTTAAAGTATTATGTATCTACTGTTGTGCTATCAGCAATGGTGTTAGGGATCTAGAATTAAGATAAGGCTAAACGCTTCATGGGCACCATCCATTTTTCTTCATTGATGAGAACAAACACTAAAGAATTATTAAAAGTATAGTTAATAATGAAAGCAATAATGTAAAAGTGATGCAAACGGCAGCTTGCTAATAAAGTAATGTCACTATATAAATAATCCACTGGGAATGGTTAGCGATAAAGTGAATTCTTGTAGAACTGAATGGCTAATTCATTAATTAGAACATACCGATGCATTTGCTGAGTATGTGTCCGTAGAAAACTCTTTATCCATATTTCAAAAGAAGAACTAAAAAATATTTCTATTACTAGAAAAACAAAACTTTAAGGATACCAACATGGCACCAGGAAAAATGAATAGAATGCCCTATAGACCTAATGGAAAACAAATAATTTGTAACAATGCAGGTGGTGTAACTCCCGCAGTCAGGAAGGCTTATTTGCCATTCAGAAATGAACAGAGAAGATTGGACTGTGATCTGTGGAGCCACTGTTCATGAAGAACAAGCAGGAGCTTTCCCACTGGCTCAGCTGCAGCCTCTGCACTGACCCATCAGGTGCTGCAGCAGCTTTCTGGTGTATTTGATAATCTTGTATTTAGGGTCTTGATCTTGGAAAATAAGATTAACTAGCCATTCTCAGAGAATATATACTCAAGAAACTATATGCTCATCTGTTACAGACTGTTAAAAGTCCAGGAAAACAGGAATTCTGTAAAACGGCCTTGGGAAACATGAAAGCATGTTCCTTTTTCTTCCTTTTCTGAAGCTGAACCTTCCAATTTTTTTCCACAGTATATGATTTTGTCTCTAAAGTTCTGTCCTGAAGAGGAAAGAAATGCAGGCTTTGCACAAGAAAAAGATCACCTCATGTATTGCATCAGGCAAATGATGCTTTTGCTTGTTTCTGAAATGGACACCTGAAAAACTCTGAATAGCAATTAGTCAGGAGTGTACCTACCCACCTCCAGCCTTTGTAGCTTAGCCCATCGACAATAGTCTCAATAGTGAGACTAGCCAATAATGCATTGTATTAGGACAACTTTCTGCCAGGAACTAATTAGAATCTGTTCTGAGTGAAAAAGAAAACTTAACCTCTTTTATTCTGTTATTAGTTTGCATTACTTAATTATATTATTTGTATAAAGGAATAACAACTTTGTAATTACAGATGAGATTCAGATGTCCTTAAGATACTGCAGTTCCTACCTGAAAGCAAAGAACAGAATTGCCTTGAGTGAGTTATAATTTTAACTTCCTTCCCTGGAAATTATTAATTTCTCCATATGAGAGAGATGTTCTTGCATTTTATAAAGTGTGGCATATCTGTACTGGTACTTTAAATATAATACATAATGCACTGCAATGAGCTACAGCTCACTAAAGACAAGATAAAAACCCACACACATTGACTTCCACAAGTGAAAGTAAACATATATGAGGGAAAAGAGAATATGTGCAGAGATGGATACATTCACAAATATAATACTATTTCAGGGAAGCAAGCTCACATACCTACGGGAGAGCCAATGAAGTTCTCCTCAACTGTATTTGTGAGAAATCTGACTGAAATGTTCATGAGTAATCCAAACAGAATTGCTCACAACAGATACGGGTTTTCCATACTACATCTCTGCTTGGCAATTCATGACTTGATTGTATCATGCTGACACCTCTGCCTTTGCATTGTGGTTCTCCCAAACATGCACAATTTATTTAACTTTGAGGAAAGCAATTCAATGCCTAAGCAGCATATATGATTTACTATCTTATATTCTTCTCCCACTCCCACAATATAATCTTTAGACTAGGGTATAACAGAAAAAAAAATGGGTCTCATTCTCACACTAATTTTATCTTACTCCTGATTTCTACTTGAGAGAGTAAAGGCATACTCCAGGTCCATAAACTACTTTTTATCTAATCACATCAGTCCATAAATCCTATATGGAATAAGTATAGAACACCTCAGGCTAGCTGAAAACCCTACAAATGAATGAACTGCTCAGAGAAAGTGCTCCTTGACATTCAACCTGATTTCAGAAACCACACTCCTGCCAAGTCTTCTGTCTCTGCTTCATCCTCCTTTTTAAACTTGTACTCATCTCATGATTTCCAGGAGTAAATTAATGTAAAAGCAGGAATATCAAATGCAGCAGGACATCTGTGCATGACAACATTGCCTGGGATCTGAAAGCATGAAATGTTTTTTAAGAAAGCCTATTTTTATGAGATTTCCTTCCAGCTGAAGAAGTGACATTATAGGTATGAAAGCTTCCAGGTGCTTCTCTGAAGCAAAGCCAAGGATCTCTAACATTTTTAGTCCCTGTTAAGGTCTTAATCCTGTAGGAAAGAGTCTATCATGACTACAGTCCTCCAGCTTCAGAAAATGGCGTGCTGTATTTACAGAGCTTTTGCCGTGCTGCTCTGCAAGTATAGCCACAAGCCTGACATTCATGTGGAGGCCTTGCAGGCAGCTTGACAATAGTCCATGGGTTTCTGCACGAATTCTTTTATTCCCATACGCTAGTATGGCAGTGTATGACATGGTATACATACTGTGCTTCCACATGTGGTTTAGTACACAGGACGCTTTGCATGCTTCAGGGGCAGCTTTTGATCATATCAGGGAGTGTGTGTCCATGTTCTCAGTATGTGTTTTGTGCTCGTGGGTCTCATTCCCCGACCAATACTGTGAGATGAAACCTAAAGGTGAAGCTTACTTTTTTATGTGTTCCTATTATCTAAAGGAATAACAATACAAACTCTTGCCCTCACCTGGGTTATTTCCTTCCGTGATGACTGCAGATGTAGCCTGCTGTGGTAAGCTGTAGCACTGTACGGAAGTATCCGTATTGGAATCCATCCTTACAGCCTCAGTGTCTGTCATCAGCTTTCATAGCCAGGGACATTTCATGTACAAGATCCTTGCTGATACATTTATTTTTTTCAGAAGAGAGAAGCACCGCTAACTTAATGTCTGCAACCAGGTCTAACCCCCTAAAATATGTTGTGCACTGATCTTAACATGTCTTTCTGTACTCAAGGTTTGTGGTCTTGTTGTCCGGGGTCATTCTCCATAAACATGCTGCCAAGATACACTTATCACTTTCCCACATCAGCAAGTTTGCCTTACATTATCTGTCCTAAATCACAGTCAAAGGCTTTCTATGCAATTGAAACAAGCTGCCTGAGGTCAGAAAGGGACTTTTTTCTTCTTTCTTAGGGGCCACTAAGTCTGATCACACCCAGATAGAAAAGGTCCCTTACTGAAATATTCCACTTCTGTAGTTTTTCTTAGACATGGGAGTGATAGTGTCTGAGGATGCATCTCTAGTAGTTCGTATCTTCAGTGTTTGCCCCAGGCTGCATTCACAACTGGGGTTATTCAAGACAATATAGGTGGTTTCATCAGCTCATTTGCCAACATTCGGCTTAACTTTCTCTCACTGCATACTGGGGTGGGGTAACGCAGCATAAGGGATAACAGGAACTCTTCCTTGTTGAAATGTAAGTCAGATGACTTATGCCTGATATGACCTCTCCTAAGTGTTACGTAATTCTTAGAGAACATGTTAGCATATATAGGAATAATTTCTGCCATGATTCCTTTCAGCTGCTTTCTATAGATACTTCTGGTGAGACAACTTCCAAGTGTTTCTTTAATTTGGCTGCCCACAACAACTTACCTTTGCCCTGAAAGTCTAGAAACATTATATATATTAAATGCTACTTTCAACCTTGCTTATTTTACCTACTCCTAAATTTTTTCCAGTGGTGGTTTGGACTCTGTGTCCTCTATACCAAAGTCAACTGACAAAAGTTTGGCTTATTGTACGTACCTTTAGCAGATTCTTAGGGTCTGTATCAGACACCTGCCTAATGATTTGTCTCTTGCTACACTCAAGGTCATACCCACCATCTAGCTGTTAGACATACTGTTCAGACACTTCTGCTGAGCAGGAATCCTGGCCATAGCTTTAAACAGGTCTACAGCTGAATGATGGCCATAATTTTATTTCAAGCTAACATCAAGAACAGTTTCCCTTTGCCTCTCCTCCAAATCCAAACTAAGTCTTTTATCCAAATTTTGTTGTTAATATCTCAAGAGTTCTTTTGGAAACTATGGATAAAATCTACTACAGGTAAAGAAAGTCAACTTAGCACAAGAACCATGAAAGTTCTGTCTTTCAAGATATCACAGTCAGTAATTCAAGCTTCTCTTTCTTCACAGACAGCTAATGATGAAAGGGTTTTGGGGCACAACAACTAAGAGCTCTGCCAGCTTCTTATCAATCAATAAAAGTAATTGACCCTTTAAGATACTTCAACTGAAGTGACACTGCCAGAATATGCTAGCAAAGACCAGTTACCACCTGAGTGATCATCCTGGGTGATCTCTTCTCCTCCCTCACAAGTACATTTTCCTAATATTTATTAGTTTCTTGTTCCACTAAAGATGTGTCATATTTATAAGTTACAATTCAGGAGTCCTTATTAGCCACTAATCAAGTCCAGTCCTTCACAGGCAGTGACAACCGTCAGGTACTCATGTATGTCATGCAGTCTGTACGCTGCCAGGCTTGGCGAGACAGCATGAGATCATTTCGCCTGTTAGGAAGCTAAACTTAGACCGCTGTACTTTCCCAGCTAGAATCCTTGCCTGTTAGGTAATTTGGTATCTTTATATTCCAGTGAAGTATGTGCAGCATAAACACACCCACTGACTCCAGGCTCATTTCCATGATTTGTACATTTCTTTTTGGCAAAAAGTGCTTTTGATGTCTTGAGGTTGCTGCAAGTAGCTTATAGTAATCAAGGGATTATTTAGAGACTGCAGCAACCCCAAGCAGAACAAAACCCCTGCCATTACCTCTTGAGGAGAAACAACATCATGACAACATAATGCTAACCTAAAGATAGGGCACCATCTATGGGAGAAGGCTCCACCTGCACTGCTCGGTCCAATGCACTGCACATACGGACATCTTCCATAAAGTCAACGGCAAAAGCAGTAGCACTTCTCCCTGCTGCCCAACAGGAGAAAGATGAAAAGATGTAGTCTGCTGGACACATAAAAAATGCTGCTAAAGCATAAGTTTTGAGGAAATGCCTTTCTGTTGATCCACATTTCTGTGATTTTACCTTTATTTTTCTGTTGAGCCTTTATATGCTTTTGCTTATGCAACTTCAGGACAAAGTTTCTCTTGGTATATTCCACACAGATTTTCACTCCATGGCTGCTAACAAGATCAACCGGAATTCTTTTATTTGAAACATTTTGGAAAAATATTCATCAGGTGAAAAAAAAAATGTATACAGTAAATGCCATTGTGATTATTTCAGTCTTTTATGAAAACAAATTATGTTTTTTTCTTTAACGATATGCAAAAATTTTTTAAAAAAGACATTGTACTTAGTCTGCAACAGTGTACAAGCATGAATAGGGAGAAAATTAGTATTAGTATTTGTTTCTTTCACACAGTCACTGTGGGTCACCCATCCCAAGGTCTGTAGGACCATCCTTCCTGGTCCTCAGGGCAGTGGCCTGCCAGACGCCGGTGGCTGGCTCAGGGCCGCTGTGGGTACGCACAGAACCCACACATCAACAGGTGGCAGCAAAAAGAAAACCTCCGAGTAACAGCTCTCAAAGCAACGATACGAAATCCAGAACTAAAACTGTATGTGATTTGGCAACTAATCCGTTAAGTGAAGACATGGCGGTGCTAGAAACAGTATTGGTTTTCTAATCACTTCTGCATAAAACTGTTTTCTCACGTACTGGGTGTTGGTGCCCGGGTGCTGGCAGTGGGCAGACGGATGTGTGGGCCGGCCTCCGTGAGGAGAGGCCAGGGGCGGCCCTGTGCCGGACACAGCTGGTTCCAGCCGGTTCCAGCCAGCTCCAGCTGAGCCACTGCAGGACACAGCTGAGCCCATCAGCCAAGATGGTGGTGCCTCTGGGAAAACATATTTAAGAAAGTGCCAAAACACCCGATAGGCAGAGGAGGGGGGAACCGAAGAAAGGGACAACAACAGTGTAAGCACCAGGGTGCGAGGAGGAGGAGGAGGAGGAGAAGGAGGAAGTGGGGGAGGAGGAGGTGGAGGAGGAGGAGGTGGGGGAGGAGGAGGTGCTCCATGCATCTGTGGGAGAGGACCACAGTGGAGCAGGTATTTCCCTGCAGCCTGTGAAGGACCATGGTGGAGCAGCCTGTGGATATTTCTTGAAGGAAACTGAAGCCTGTGGAGAGCCCACACCAGAGTAGGTTTATCCTGAAGGAACTGTGTCCCGTGGGAGGGACCCCACGCTGGATCAAAGGAAAAGTGTGGGGAGGAAGGAGCAGGAGAGACAAAGTGTTACGGACTGACTGCCACGCCCCGCTCCCTGTCTCCCTGCGCCACTCAAGGAGGGGGGGTAGAATGGTCAGGAATGAAGGAGTGAAGCTGAGGCTGGTAAAAAGAGGATGCAGGGGGGAAAGTGTTGTTTGAATTTGCTTTTGTTTTTCGCTATCCACATCTGTTTTAACTAGCAATAAATTAAATTAATTTTCCACAAGTTGAGTCTGTTTTGCCTGTGATGGTAATCGGGAAGGGATGTCCCTGTCTCTTCTCCAAGCCACATAGTTTGTCATCCCATTTTTTTCCCCCTGTGCTCTTGAGGAGGGGGAGTAAGTGAACAGCTGGGTGCGTGTCTGGCTACAATTCAAGGTCAACCCACCATATCCAATGATCTCACTGCAATATATCTTTGCATGCAGAAACCATATATGTGGTCATTAAAAAGCAATGTTCAGGCTTCAGGGGCCAGGCTGTATCTGCTCCTTCCAGGATTGTTCAAGAAAAAGACTTGCTTGCACAAGGATACATGGAAACACACCTCAAAGTTCTGTAAACCCTCCTTCCTCTGAAATGTGTCCTGCTACCTACTAAGACCCTACAAGGCACTGGCCACGTCAAAAAAATGGATGTCTGCAAATATCAAAGCTGCCACATAATTTCCTGAGATTTAATTAGATGATGTGTGAGCAGAATGCACCTAATACCCAGGAGGACTGGAAAGTTACTACAATAACAGTTTTTCTATGTCTGTAGAGAAAATAATAAATTCTGGAAAAAGGAAGCACATATCGATGTTTGTTTTAATTTAACATAGAAGAAATTTACTATCTTATTTTTTTTTTTCCCCCAGTGAAACATGCACAAGATTCAACACTTCAGTGATGTGTTTCATGAATACAGACATATAATTAAAGTGAGATAGAATGATAACAATCAGTCAGTGTACAATAAAAGGCACAGAGCTTTGCCTCATGAACACTGAGTGAATCCCATACTTCTGGTAAGACAGGTGCGTAAGAATTCAAAAGTTTCAAACAAGGGAGAAAACATCCTTCCAAGGGATATTTACTCTCACTTTAAAAATGCATGCTTTTTCAGACCTTATCCACTATCAAAGATACTATAGAGATCAGAGTATATTCTACAAAGGAGACTTGATGGTTGCAGGTATTTCCATGTAGTTGTTTTTAAATTAATAGAATATACATGTGTCCAGTTATGTAACGACCAAATGCTGGAAGGCAAGAAGTGGACTTTGAAAGACCCATCATACACAGCCCTTAGAATGAGGGCTTAAAGCATTATTCCCGATAGCTCTAAGGGTCTTATCATCTGTCTGGCTGAATGAATATCCACAGAAATGTCAAGGCCATGGACAAAGCAACTTGAAAACAAATTTTAAATATCTGAAGACAATTTTCCTAAGCCTGCAAAGAGCCGATGAAAGATATATGTTCTATTAACCAAGCTTTCTGATGTGTTTTCCACCAACATCCCACAAGTAAAACAGCTTGAAATGACCATACTGGCTGCAGTAAGGTAGAACATATCAGAAATAGTATCCGGTGGATCCAAACTATCCCTTCTAAGTACTTTTCTCAAGAGATACACACAGCAGTATCACACTGGCTCTAGAAATGTCTGTTGAGGACTTGGAAGAGGAAGGGCTAAACCAGTATTTCAAATAGACCGGAGTTGGTTTGTTTTGGTTTTTTTTTTTGATATTGCACTAGCAATGGCCAGCACCCAACACACGGAAGACTAGAAGCCAAGACATGTTTTGGCATGAAATATCATCCCAAATACCTAAGTCTCATTACAAATCAATAGCATGGGATCAGGTCACTAGTATTGAAACACTTAGTCCATGCAGAAAGAGAGCATGAGGCCATTACTCCCCTTAAATCTCCTTAAGCCATAACTTTAGGATTGGCTTTCGGTGGTTCATAGGCTTGGACTGGCTTTCTGAAAGGGGATAAATTTCAGCCTCATTAAGCAACTGATACTTCTCCCACTTGCACACTAAAGTCATTCCAAAGTTAGTACCTTATTTGACACAATTTGTCTAAGAAATATTTATATATATAGTGTTTTTCTGTGTTTGCCTTTGAAGCTTCTCTAAGCTTTTCAGCTCTGAAGAGATGCTGAGGATAATGCCTGATACGGTGCTCAGGGACAAAAGGCAATTAATATCACTCTGAAAAGGAAATCGATTTAGCATTTGTGCAATCCCTCTTAGCAGAGGGAAAACCGGAGCTGTCAGCTTTGTCTGGTACATGGTACTGTTTAAGCTTCCTCTGGATCAAACTGAAATATTACAGTTCTCACTCTTTGTTACGGTTTTTTTTTCACTTTGAAAAACTTCAAATACATGTTCACAGTAATTCATTAAATAGACTTATTTTTCTGTTAGTTGAGAAGCAATCACTAACCTCCTCTCCCCCCTCCCAAAACAAAATCTGTATTTTCATCTACTGTGCAGATAATATAAATTGAAGAAAATTCTAACTAACCCATTTGAAGAATATTAGCATATTCTGGGAAGTCTGGAGATTAATTCTGGTTCTACCTCATGCCCAGCTTTGGATTATTTTAGATCTAATGTTTGTATCTTTGTTTTCAATGTCAGTTATAAAGCCATTCATTATCAGTAAGGAAGCTCTACAGCTATATCTCTGAGATATCTAGAATATGTCCACACGATATTCATAGGTAAATATTATGTATCTGTCTACAGTTAATATGTACAGTATATGTATATTTACATACAGACAAACTGCCACAATTTGAAGACGCCAAGAAAATAATGACTCAACATTTCCTTTGAAAAGCTTTTTCAATATTTTTATGTGGTTTCTGCCAAAAAAATTACACCTCATTGCAAGATTAAATTAATCTAATTGAAATTTCTGGTGTTTGTGTAGAAGATTGAAAAAGCTTCCCTGGCTCCTGCTATCGACTATTTTTTTCATGCACAAGTACCCATAGAGGATGATCGAATTCCTTCTTCAACCTTTTCCCAATATTTTGAGCTGATCAGTCACATAAAGTCTTATATCCAAATGGTTGATTGGTGGCCTCTTTGATCATTTTGTTCCCCTCCTTTGAATTTCCTTCAGTAGCAACATCGTCCGGGAAATGTGAGTCACAGAACAGGGCACAGGCTTTTAACAGGAGTCTTTTACTGGTGGTGTTCACAGTGGTATGCGTCTATTGTGTATCTGCCTTCTACACCCATGGATCAAAATAAGGCTCAAGGCCACAACTTGACACTGAGATCTCACAAAAAAGCTCTTCTCTCTGCTGACTGCTGTGCCATCTTCTGAACTGCTGTTTTTTAAGAGAGACATTTGCCCATCCGATAGGTGTAGTCTGCGTTTCTCATTCCCAAATAAACTTTTGTGTATTGTAACAAAATTAGTTGGATGTGATAATTTTGACCAAATGATTCAGATCAACCTGTCCAACACACTATTAACTACCCTCACATCTCTGTGCAAAGTCTGGGAAAACATAACCAGTCATTGGAAATCCAGCCAGCAAATATTACGTATCGTCATTCATAACGCTATCAAACAAGATAAGAGCAAGGATAAATGTTTGGTAGGTGCTGTTAAGCATTTCCTCACTCATTCTTTCCTAATTTTCATACCCGTCTAGAAGGCAGCTTTTAGTTCACTTAATGTGAGTCCGTCTCATT
>NW_010551759.1:10196-28658 GCF_000687285.1 Phaethon lepturus
TTTTCATATGACTTTAAGTCCCATGAACTTAAAAAAAACCCCAAAACATTATTCATTATAGTTTCTGTCATCATTCTAACTTGTAAGCTTGTCAATGAAAGATAACAGGTCTGGGTAACAAGACCTAATATTCATGAAAAAATTGTTTGCAGAATTCTACTATCTAGCCTCCAATTCTTTGTTAGATGAGTATGCAGTTAACCTTTCTATAATTTCATACTGAATGAATGTCAGGCTAATCTATACTTATTTTTAGCTCTATGCACCTTTTCTTCTATCATTTTAAGATTTGTTTCTTTACACATCTGCACATCAGTCTGCTCTATGGTAATTTTTAAGAACGACCAAGTGATTTCAACAGAATCTGACACAAAAATAGATGTCTCAAAGATACCAAGCTCTGTAAGGTTCAGGGAAAACAGCAGCCGGAGAAGGGTCCAAAGAAGTGTTCCCACTGAAAGGAAAGTAGACTTCAGGCATTTTTATGCCTGAGTTTGCAGCATTTTTATGCCTTCAGGCATTTTTATTCCAAGAGCCAGGGACCAATTAGTAGGTGAATAAATATGTTCCTCTCAGCTGGCAAATCCACGTAGATACAAATTTGAGCTAACCCCAGAAAATATTGCCTCTTACCCATCCAAACCCAGAGTCATGAGAGAGAATGGGGAACAAGGCAGGGAGTGAACAGTACAGTGTGGCAATCCAGGGATCTAAGGAAAAACTGGAGATATTTTGAGGGCAATGGCTAAGGGCAGGGTAGGAGTAGGACACACTGTGTGAGAAGGCTATCAGGACATTATGTGTTTATTCCTACAGTAGGGATAGAAAGAAACCAGTAGGAAATAAGGCTTCATTATTTTTGCTGCTTGAAGAACTTAGGAAATTATATTAATAGGCATTCGGGTTTTCTGGAGTTCACCTGCTTCTCCAATATTTTGTTAAAAATGAATGTTTCACTGTTTATGGACATCAGGAACAGGGACCTCTAAGCTGGAGACAGTATATTTCGGGCTGGAAATAGAACACAAAGGGGGCCCCATAACTGGAACTCAAAGACTCAGATTATGTTTTAGAGATTACTGAGCATCTACCTGGAAGAGCTAAGAAATGGGTATTAGTTTTACAGTAGTGTGACTTTAAATCAGGTTCTCTGCAGACACAAAGAGGGAAGTGGCAGAAGCATACCTAATATTTATTTGATTTATTGGTTTGTTGATATGCTGTGACAGCAGATTAGCAAGGCATTTTTTCTGACACTGAAGATGGTCAAGAAGTTATCAATTCCCATCACTGGCACATTTTTTACAAACAGAATAACAATAACAAAGCAGTCAATCTACAGGAGTAACCTAACAACACTAAACATTTTAATAGAAAAACACAATCTTTTCTCAACAACAGCAGCAGTAGCAACAATTGATAAAAGCTCAAAAGCAGTAGCTCTAAACCTATCGGTGCCTACACCACACCAACAAAATACCTCCACTCTGGTCCACCTTAATTGTCCTGATTTGAAGGGGAAACAGGATAGAGCATGTGCCCATGATTGTGGAGAGTGGACTGAGGATATGCTATTTCCCTTTGATTTTGGTAGTTGTTTGGATGTGCAACAGTGAATGACTCTTCATTTAACCTGCAGAAAAAAAAAGTATGCTTGCTACTACTACATTTAGATAATTTATCTCTCTCAGTCAATAAAAAACACAGGTATTCCTTCGAAAACAGTGTTCATAGAAAGCCCTTTGAGCCATGCCACAAATACACTGCCAAACAAAGAAGCAAAACCAATACCATGACAACCAAACATCACATTTCAAGATTTGAAAGGTAATACGGAAATATGCTTCAAAGAGTTCACATTCACAGTTACAGCAAAAAAAAAGTCATGATCTATTTGAGTAAGCGATCTTCCACAGAGAGATGAAGTGAATAGGTAAAAGTTTTTTTATAATTGAAGTTCTTAGTAGAGCAAATGCAAAATAACTTTCCCTAAACACTCAGGCACTGGTGGGAAAAACAAAATCACATTAATCAAAAATTCATTCAGTATGCATGTAGATTACCTCTACAAGTTTTAATGTTAGGATACCAAAATAATAATATAAATTAAAATATACCCAAAAATATTTTGAGATTTATTTGAACTCTATGCTCTTTATGGCTTGGTTATACTCTAAAGAATCTAATATTTTTCTGTTACTATTATTGATTATTTTGGAACAATGTATTACGGACATTTATACTAGCTTAGGAATAAATGCAACACTTGCAATAATCTAATATACTTAAATTATTAGTATTATTTACTTTCAATCTTAACCTGATTTGGGAGGGGGAAGACAGAGAGACTTTGTTTTGTTTTTGTTTTGGATTAGAACAATATATGAGTACAAACTTCTTTAGAATTTTTTCCTTATTCTGTTTCTGGAAAGTAAGGTCTATCGAGGTGCAAGAGTCTGAGTCAATTTATGCTGTCTCAGATACTCAACCTTTCCTTCTCCTTTTGCAAAATAACTGCCATAAGTGATAGCTTAGACATTCTCATGTTTGAGCATGAGAGCTTAACGAAGCTTGACATAGCTTAAACATTTCTCATCCATTTTGGTTCTGCATCTTTTCCTTCCAGTGTTTTGGCTCCTAAAAGTCTTGAGCATCACCTGCCTCCCAAGTGTTCCCTGGGACATCTCTCTTTCCTCTTTGTCACCTCATTTGCAAGGCTTTCAATCAACTCTTTTCCCAATGCTCCTCATATTTCTTGCTTTTCAACAGGTTTCCCAGTCCCTATATTTATTTTCTCTAGAGCTGCTCTGAACCCCCAGCCCTGACTCCTCCCTTCCAACACCCACCTCACCTGATGTCTCCACAGCCTTGTGGCTGTCCAGCATCAGGACATGGTGCCCAGGCCTCTGCTTTTAGATTCAACACCTTGATGGCTGAGGCATTGAGACCATAGCTGTCTGGTTCAGGAATGCATCGTGGTCCACCATAAAGTCTGGTCAGCTACCACCTCATGCACACTGCTTTCCGCTCACGGTGCTGGTGTCCAGCCTGTACGTACTCACAGACAGGTTGTACCTATTTGTTGTTCTTCAGGGCTTCCCCCCAGTCAGCTCTTCTTCTTTCTTTAAACAGCCAGTTCTTTCAAAATCCTGTTAAACAACTGCAGTGCTTTGTTTTTTTTTTTTTTTAAAAAGAGCCTCCTGCAGTAATGAATTCCATAGGAAACTAATATCCCTGTTAACTGTAAAGAAAGTGCTAGTTTTATTAACTGCTTCATATTTTAATATGTGAGATGTCATACTGAGGACAAAGGTCTGTCTGTGTGTCACTACCAAGTGAGCAAGAGTATTCACTGCTTACTTTTTTCAAAGCAGCCCTCATTATCTAGGGCATTCCAATTCACTTTCTCCTGTTCTGACTAACTCTCCTACCTGCTGAATTATGTCATCAGAACAACCCCTGCCCTGTGCCTTTATGAATTTTTATTACTTCTCTTTCTCATAATGAGGTGAGAAAAGCCTGAATACAATAGTCAAGTAATCAAGGTAAATTCCATAGGATGCAGGAATATATTTTTAATTATTTACTGTCACATTTTATTTCTGTCTGCATTAAAATAATTTATGCTATTCACAGAGTATCTAGATCCATAAATTCATAACTTAACATTAAAATAGATAAAGTTATAGCCATGATCTCAATATATCCTATTCTCAGTGCAATTGCAAGAATTCATAAACTGCATATCTCAGAGGCTTACAGGAAATGTGAGTGATGTTCGTGCAAAAGACATGTCTGCCAATAATCAGGTAGTAAAACACATTATTTCTGTCCCCAGTATAAGATTCCCTCTCCTTTATCTGGGCTGAAAAGGTGACAAAATTTCCCCTTAGAGCTCCATTGTATTCCTCTAAGCTATTCAAGCTGAGCAACATATTAGCTTCCAGAATGTACGTACTCCTGTGAATGGGATATTTTAACAATGCTTTGCAGATCTAACACCTTTTCTTGAAATATTTTAGTATTCTCTACAATCATTACATTATTCTTAAAATAGCCCGTGAAGAATGTCAGCATGACATCCATTTTCCTGATGGATGAACCAGGGAAAGAAGAACTGAATGATTTGCCTGAAGTATCAGCGTACAAAGTCTTTTCAAGAGGAGGAACCCAGGAGTTTTAAAGCAGAGTCTGTTACCCTAGCCACAAGGAACATGGCTTCAGTGGCACCTCAGCACCACTTTGCAGCAGACTCCTTGGCCAAACTTCCAGACAATGACTTAGCTGTCTGCATTGGTACTGTGCTTATCAGTGGACTCAAGCACCATTGCCCGTGAGCCAGCATTACCACCTGCGCCCGCACTGCAAAAGCTAACCTGTCAGCATAAGGTTGGATCTTTGGAAAGTTGTTTCCTGAGAGATCAGGTTACCAAAAAGATAAACAACTTGTATATTTGGGAAGTCAGTTGAGATCCAGTCAATCTAACAAGAGCAACTGGGCTTTGAAAATAGGTCAACGCAACAAGGAGAAAATGTTTTCAAGTCACCCTTCAACAGTACTGAGCAGTGACAGGGATTTCGTTCTTACAAGCACATGGCTAGAACAATTACATTTCAGAACAACCACAATTAGCTTTTCTCAAGAGCTATATAAATAAAACCACCTCATCAATTTACCAGCTTTCTACATCCTAGATCAAGAAGTGCTTCATCTTCTTACACCTGCAGATGAAGTTCTGTGCCTGTGTTTAACCGCTATCTTTCGAGCACACTGAGAACGCCTGCCCCAAACACTGGCACACCTTTGGGTGAGTATGAGAGAAATTTTCTTAGAGCTTTTCCAATCTTAGATGCCATTCACAAGATTATCACAGTGGTCATAGATTTGTTCAAGACTTCACATTTGTGCAAACGAACTTCTAATGGGTTTCATGCTAACCCACTGGCAGTAACTGTTAGATGAACTAATTCTTAGACTAGTTTTACAGAGGTGTAAGATTTCAATAGTTTTTTCCTCATCTGAAAGAGACTTGAGGACCGGGTATTTATGAGCATAAATTCTCTGGATCATTAGCAGAATTTGGTTTGCTAAATCCTCATGGGCCTTTTGAAAATGTCGCCTCTGATATACTTAGTACAATTATTCAATCAAACACTGTGACTTGAATTTATTATTTCTGGCCAATGGCACATTCTAGCACAGTCACATCTGCTACTTCTGTACTTATTGCCACAGGGTATATACTCTGCTGTTTAAATAGCAATTTAATAGCAGTGCTGGCTAAATAAGGATATTGGCTTAAATCCGTATTTTCTGATGATGAATGGAGGCAAAGGTTTGCTACTTGTCTTTAAAAAATGCTTTGGCATGTTTAGAACGGAAATCAAGCAGTAATTTTATTGGCATATTTGTAAGTAGAATATGAACAAATTTCCTTAACTCTGTAAAAGCTAATGTACACTAGGTATCACCAACCTGAACAGAATTATTACTGCATGGTAATAATGTCCTCAAAATAGAAGTCTATGATGTGAGCACTTACTTAAGCTCACATAATGAATGCCAGGCTATCATACAATTATTACTCTGCACAGCGTATAATTACAGAAATGGGAGAATATTCTGGGCTTGCAGTTTCTCTATTGTTGGACTGTCTGGTAAACTTGACTGGCAGCTTCTCTGTTAATTTTTTTTTAACCAGCAGGGAACCAAGTCATGCAAGTCATTTTGAGTGACAGCTAAAGAAAACTGACTAATAAGCAAACACCCCACACTGCATTTTAAAAAACACAAAGACCATCCAGAAAAATAAATTGAAGTAGCCAATTTGTATAATAAATGACTTTGTAAGGCATGCATGATAACAGAACTGAGGAAAAATGGGATGCCAATCCAGGTGGGCTGCAGGCAGCGGGCATCCAGAGCACAGCACAAGATGCTTTACATCCCAAAAGGCACACATCACATACCTTGGCTAAAATGCCATTTAATTAAATGAATTGTTAATATAATTAGTTTGCTCATTTTTGTTTCCTGCTACGAAATTAATCAAAGCACCCTTTGCACTTTTGAAGACAAATGCTTAAATGATCACCCATATTTGTCACAGGAAATGTAGGTCCTCAGCCCACAGAGCAGCTGGAGACTGGAATGAGGGAGTTTGTCAATACGTTAACCTGGTATAAATTAAAACAGGTTGAAGAAGGCTGCCGTTTGCCTTTGCTGGCGACAGTTTTGAAGGACTACTGATTCAGCTGATGAGCTTTGGAGGAGTGTAGCCACGTTGCCTTTCCTGGGGCTATGCTCTGTGCACAGGAGGGAACAGCTAGTCGCCTTCCAGGGCATCAGGGGATCGTTGCACACTGGAAAGCTCTCCTGCAGTCCCTGGTTGTGAATTAAGGGCTTCTCTGTGGTGGGAGTGATTGCTTGTGCTTGTGAAATAGGTCAGCCTGCCAAGCAATGCAAGGCTCTTCCCTCAGTTACAAAGCATCAAAGCCCCAGAAAACCACCTAAGCTAAACGTTTCAGAGAGAAGAGGATGAGGGAGGGAGGAAAGAAAGTGGAGCAAAGGTTTAATAGGTTGTGAGCGACTAGAAAACACCTGTGATTCCTTCTATGAGGAAAAATAAGGCTCTCCAAAAGTGCTTTCGGTACAGGCACATAGTCACACAGGAAGAAAAGGGTACTGCAAAGGAACATAAAGAGCTGTTCCTTAATGCAGTTCTCTTTTTTTGTGCTGACTTACTTGCCAATGTTTCACCTTAGGGGTAAAACTTTTTACTTTTGTTTGCTGAATGGTGACCCATGGTACAACAAGGTACAGCAGCAACACAACACAATAGGATTTGAGTCATGTTAAATCCACCACAAAAAAGATTTTGGTTTAAATTTGTGAAAAGTCCTGGTTCAAATTTCAAAAGTAACTTAAACTTGGATCTTTGGCAGTATTTAGGTACTTAACTCCCCTGATGTCAGTGGGAATCGGGCATTAAAGCACTTCAGATGAAATCCTATGGTCCAAGACCTCCATATCTAAAAATAACATTGACATTATTTGCTATAAGACCCCTACTACAGCTCAAAATAAACACTTATGTTGAATCTTCAGTGCCAATTCCAATTCAAGCTGTAAAGCTCTTTTGAACTTCAGAGTATAACATTGATCATGACCAGTCACTCTTCCTCCTCTTGCAGTATAGTTAGGGATTACACAATTATGCAGATCTCGGGCGTAGGATGTCCAGAACCACCAACCTCACAGCCCTTTCTTCTTGATATCCAAGTCACAGAATCACAGAATCACTAGGTTGGAAAGGACCTTCAAGATCATCACGTCCAACCATTAGTCCAGCGCCCCCATCCCCTAAACCATGTCCTGAAGTGCCACATCCACACGTTTCTTGAACACTTCCAGAGATGGCGCCTCCCCCCCCTCCCTGGCCAGCCTGTTCCAATGCCTGCCCACCCTCTCAGTGAAGAAATTTTTCCTAATATCCAATCTAAACTTCCCCTGGCGCAACTTGAGGCCATTTCCTCTTGTCCTATCACTAGTTACTTGGGAGAAGAGGCCAACACCCTCGTCGCCACAACCCCCTTTCAGGTAGTTGTAGAGACCTACAAGGTCTCCTCTCAGCCTCCTCTCCTCCAGACTAACCCACCCCAGTTCCCTCAGCCACTCCTCATAAGACTTGTGCTCCAGCCCCCTCACCAGCACTTCGCACTTTCTTTGTGGAAGAGCTCTGCACTACAAGTATGAAGCACTTGTGCAGCTCACTATACGAAGCAAGTGGAAAAGGCTATCTTACACTGCTTGGTCTGATTAGGGGTGGGCTGATGGTTGCTGCTAGTATCAGGGATGGTATTTTCTAGAAAAGTCTAACTGGCATATCCTAAATGCCTTATTTACCTAGGATTTAGGAGATTCTATTTTTTTCATTGTTTTTACCATAAATCTCACAACTGGACCTTAAAATATAATTATTGTTCTAGGGCTAGCATCTAGCAACAATGATGTAATGCTAATTTCTGTCCCTGCTTTATACCACTTCACAATTAGCAACTGGCACTTCTTTAGAAGCAGATGCTGCTGTGGCTGGTGCAGAGACAAAAACAGATTCAGTGTCTCAAGCATTTCTTGCCAAAGAAGACTAGCTACAGTTTTTGAACTGTGAAGACTAAATAGTTTTGGAAATGTAACCTGAGGGAACGTTGACCTAGTCCGTTGCTGAGGACATATTCACTGCCTGTCTGGGAAAATTACACATTCCTAAAGACTTGAACTATGTTTTCAACAGTAGTTTTCTCTGATAACATTCAGCCTTGCTCTGCTGTTTCCAGGGGCAGACAAAGAGGATCTATCTGGCTAAGATACTTGCATATCCTTTTCTGCCTTTGGTCAGTCATGCACCCATGGACTTGCTTTTACTCTTTGCTGAAGCTCCTATTTAAACAACAATAGAAATAAATCGAAGATAAGGTAAAAGCACCATTAGAGCAACCTTCCAGGAGGGAGAACATATTGCTGTTCAGAGGACAATATGTTTCTAGAGCAAGAGACAGCAGTCCATGGTTTTCACTAAACCCTGTAAAGTGAGTGTGAATGGATGCAAGGACGCTTTCCAGCTACTGAAGACCTGAGCACAGTCACACAGGAACTGGCTCTATTTGCCATCAGGTGCACGAGTGCTGCACACTAGCTAACCATAGGCATAGACAGGTAGAACTACGTACCATGAAATCCAGGCCAATGCAAAGAGGAACTTATTCACATGGATTCAAAATATAGCGTAGGTAACATTCTATCATATCCTCCCAGGGTCATTTTGCCCCAAACACAGCACAATCCCCCATCTGACTATTACAGGCAAAGACATAGGGTATAGAAAAAAACAAGTAGACATGGCCAACTTTTCTTCTGAATTCACTGGATACAGAGGAACAGAAGAAACATCAATATATCAAAAACTGCTTTACTGGTGTACAGCCAGCTGAAACATCAAATGGCAAACCCAGAAAACATTTTAAAATCCTACCCATGATTCTGACAGAGATGAAATTATTATTGCCCACTTACTGTTTGTGATTAGCTTCTGCAATCCAAAGGCACACTGTGCCGTAAGTTTCTTTTTTTTTTTAACTTTGTTTTTACTCGTAAAAATTTCAAAAGATGTTGAGCATACTTCAGGAATTTTCAAGGTTAATTGTCAAATCATACATGACACCACATCAAATTCTCTATGTTAAATATAGGCTTTTGATCAGCAGACTGTCAACTGTATTTATTTATAAGTCAGTGTTCCTAGAAACACATCTGAAGGCTACACTTAGAGGTTGTGCCACAATACTGCAGTGCTGCAAAAACTGGTCACATATGGAGGTATACAGTTTTGAAAGGTTAACCCTCCTCAGTCATGATGTGCTCTGACATCCTGTGGATGCCAACTGGCTGCAGACAACACCAGAAAGGAAGAGCTTTGGGTATCTCAGGAAAGGAGACAGCTGCTTATTTGGATGAAAATTTACAACTTAAAATGCTAGGATGGAAAATCTGCAGGGTATTGTAGGAATGTCAATGATCTGGATGTTAAGACTAGGAATAGGCTCACAACTGACTTAATCCCGAGTGAGTTGTATGCCCGAAATCATTAATATTTATTCTAAGTAATCAATTATTTCTATTAGATAGTATGTAAAAACATTTATTATAAATTTATTTTAAATACAGTATTAGTTAAAAAATATACGGCATCTAGCACAGTCACCCTAGACAAGCATGCAAAAATTCTCCAAAAGATTTTTGATGTCTAATTTAGTGCAGACTTAAAATAAACATGTCTTACACTCATCTGTCCTGAGACAATCTCCTAAGCAAATATGAGCTGAGTAAATCCAGTTTGTGATACACTCCTCTTCCAGCTAATAGAGCCTACACTATCAAACAGCCCTCTCAGTTAAAGTCTCCTCAATATTCATGGTTGAACCTCAAACACCCTTGTAAAATATTATTATGTCTCTATTCTCATTTTATAAATTAAAAACTGAGCCATACATACACTCTTTTGTAGCTTATTTAAGCAGTTTCTTTGATCCTTCAGGCACTGATAAACCATCAGTTCATCTCATTCTCTCCACGTAGCCAGGTTAGGTATTTTTAGAAATGAAATGCAATCTGACTCAAGTCTTTGTGCTTGTGTCCTGGTTTCAGCCAGGATAGGGTTAATTTTCTTCACAGAAGCTAGTGTGAGGCTGTGTTTTGGATTTGGGATGAGAAAACATTGATAATGTGCTGATGTTTTGAGCTGCTGCTAAGCAGTCAAGGACAGTCCAGCTTCTCATGCTGGCCTGCTAGCAAGGAGGCTGGGGGTGCACGGGGAGCTGGGAGGGGACACAGCCGGGACAGCTGACCCAGGCTGAGCAAAGAGATATTCCATACCATATAACGTCATGCTCAGTATATAAAGCTGGGATGAAGAAGGAAGGGGTGGAGGGACGTTCGGAGTTATGGTGTCTGTCTTCCCAAGAAACCACTGTGCGTGACGGAGCCCCTGCTTCCCTGGAGATGGCTGAACCCCTGCCTGCCCATGGGGAGTGGTGAATGAATTCCTTGTTCTGCTTTGCTTGTGTGCGTGGCTTTTGCTTTACCTTTTTAACTGTCTTTATCTCAAACCATGAGTTTCCTCACTTTTACTCTTCTGATTTTCTCTCGGGTCCCACTGTGGGGGAGTGAGCGAGCGGCTGCGTGGGGCTTAGTTGCTGGCTGGGGCTAAACCACAACAGCTTGGCATAAGGTAAAACTTATCGGATAGACATATACAGACAGTTGGACCTTAACTTCTATGAAACTGCAACTGTCCAAACCAACAGAATGACCTCTGGGAAAAGTTACAAGATAATCCATTTTCCCATGTCTCAGATCTTTTGTTTTCTACAAGGCTCTATTTTCTCTTGCTAAGAAGAACAGATAACTCCAGGATCAAAAATATTTTACAGAAAGCATCATAATTTTTCCCTGAAGCCCATCAATAAACCTTCAAATGCATGCAGTGCCCTGATATTTCAGAAAGCATATTGCATGGAGAGAAAAAGGTAAGACTAAAATGAATAAGAAAACCTCACCCAGCAGTTATGGTATAACTGATAATATGAGTCACATGTAGTCCAAGGTAAAAATACATGGCTTTGTAATCTCCAGTGAATGAAAGAGAAAAAGCTACAGGGCAGTGTTTATATATTCTTATTCATGCTAGATAGCATTGTCCTCTTCCCACAGTAGCAAGACTACTTGGGATCACTGCAAAGATAACCAGAAGCTGTCCTTAATATGCTTGAGAATTTGCAATATTCTTTGTCACAGAAAAGTGTTGTAATGGTCACATTACAATGCGGAGAGGCAAACAACCTATCCATAGCATGTCAATTCTCTGCAGAACCAGATTGTTCAACTTGCTTGTTATATAGAAATGTAATAGCAATAGTATCTGATCATTAAGGAGATTGACAAAAAAACCCCAAAACTAAAAGGCATTCACTCATGTTCAAATCTACACACTTTTTTCCTTGTAGGGTGTTTTTGTAAACAGTCTAAAAAAAAAAAAGTCTTGTCAAAAAAAACCCTTGAAAGAAAATGTTGCCGTTAAGGGTTACTAAAAGAGAAAGTAAATTCAAAAGAAAGATCAAAGAATCACTACGGTTAGAAAGAACCTCTTAGATCATTGAGTCCAACCATCAACCCAACACCACCACACCCACTAAACCATGTCCGGAAGTGCCACATCTACGTGTTTTTTGAGTACTTCCAATGATGGTGGCTCCATCACCTCCCTGGGCAGCCTGTTCCAATGTTTGACCACTCTCGCAGCAAGGAAATTTTTCCTAATGTCTAATCTAAACCTCCGCTGGCACAACTTGAGGTCATTTCCTCTTGTCCTATCACTAGTTACTTGGGAGAAGAGACCAACACCCACCTCACCACAACTCCCTTTCAGATAGTTGCAGAGAGCAATGAGGTCTCCCCTCAGCCTCCTCTTCTCCAGACTGGAGATCCTCTTTCCGGCCTTTCTTGTAGATGGGTGTCACATTGGCAAGCCTCCAGCCGTCTGCGACCTCCCCTGTTAACCAGGACTGCTGATAAATGATGGAGAGTGGCTTGGCAAGCTCCTCTGCCAGCTCCCTCAGTACTCTTGGGTGGATCCCATCAGGCCCCATAGACTTGTGTGTATCCAGGTGGCTTAGCAGGTCCTTAACTGTTTCCTCCTGGATTATGAGGAGTTTATTCTGCTCTCCATCCCTGTCTTCCAGCTCGGGGAGCTGAATACCCTGAGGATGACTGATCTGAGTTCTGCGTTATGCAGGCCAAAACAGAAGAACCAGCTAATTGCATGCAGGCAGATAAGTCCTGCAGGACTGGATGTTTGCTTATTTAATTGACAAGAGTATTAGAAACTGTATAATACTTAGATGGCTGATTCAACAGACACATACACCATCTTGTGATAATTTTGCACTTTGTTAGAGTCTTTTTAAAGTATGTCATTACTTGCAAAGAACAGTGGCGATGACTCATTTTTTAATAATAGCAAAGCAAAAGAAAAACCTGTCTCATACAAAAATACCAATGAAGAAAGATTGAGAACATAGGAGTTGCCACACCGTCTCAGGCAAAAGTCCATGGAACCTCGTATCTCTGGCAATGGCCCAGATCAGTCACCTAGGGAAAAGTACACAAACAGGACAGCCATACTCCCCTCTTTCCCCAAATGTGGATTTATGTTTTAGCTACCTTCAATTCTCTTTCTCTTCCATGACCGCTTCCAGCTTCTCTTTGGACTTGTGTAATATTTATCACCCAGAAGATCCTCTAGCAAGGAACTCCACACCTTAAATACACCTCTATGAAAAGCCACATCTATTTATTCATTCTGAACATACCATCTCTTAACTTCCCTTCTTAGTCATCAGACCTTGTACCAAAAGAAACGGCAAACCACTGGTCACTCCTCATTGCACTCACAAGCTCTCATTTGATATACATAATCTTAGCGTTCAATTTTTAGAAAAGGCTGAAAACATGGCCCATATCTGTTCAATGTCTTCAATGTAATAACACATCTACTTTTGTCCTCCAGAGAAGAGAAGAGGAGCTGCCACTAGGACAAAAAAGAGACTGCAGGGCTGAATCAGGCACCGCAGAATTGACTACTCTCTGGTGGAGGGTGGACAAAAGCCAATGCTAGGTTTTTCCTGCTGTGTAATGGGTTGTTCCAGTCAGAAAGATGAGGGAGAAAATGATACAGCTTTACTGTAAACTCCCTAAGGATGAGACCAAAACAAAATGTCTGTATGTATAATACTTTTTTCTATGTATTTACTAATCTTCATTTTTATACACTGCAATCGGCAGTGAAATAGTTAACAGAGTGGTCTCAGTTCAGTAACTGCCACTAAACACCTGACAACACATTGACACAAAGGAGATATTTCACAGTACTCAACATCATTTATTCAGACTTTCTGCAAACACAGGCACACATCACTTTCTTGATCTGGAGTTGTTTTAATTTACTTCATAAATATAGGGATTAGGAACTTTAAAAATAACTAAATTGAGATTCTGGAGGACACAATGTCAGCCTCGAACAACAGCAAGTTACCTTCCGACTCATCTGAACTGAGCTTCTGGCAGGAGCAGCAGAAGCTTTAATGTGTGATCTTTCTTACTTTATTTCCAGTTTCTGAGTCTGTACAATTACAGCATACACTAATATATCAGACGCATCCTACTGATGAGTGAAGATTCTCAAAGAGAATCAGGTCTATTTAAGTCAGTAGACCTTCATGTATTTCTTATAGACACAAGAAATATAATGATAAAATGGAAGTCTGCAACATACCAGTTGCTCAGTATTGCTCAGTATCTCTGAGCCAATGAAGTCTAAGGGGTCAGGCCTGCCAACATCATTTATAGGAAGAATCAAAGAAGCTAAAAAAACAGTTAAAAAGAAAACATGTAATTTCAACATGTACCTTTGCAACAGGCTTGCATGGAAGGCAAAAAGAAGGTAATTAAGCCTGCCTACCTGAACTTCTTTTATTACTAGATTATCTTTTTCTCAAGCAAAGAAGAACAGAGAACTGAAGTCTGCTGCTAAGAGGAGTGATTATGTTGAACGGGCTGAAGAACACAGTGAAATCAACAGAATGTGTACTGGACCTGCCGCCCTCAAAGTCTCTAAATGCTGCTTACTTGGACAATTGTCCTAGAATCAATTTTGGCAGTTAGGCAATTTTTATAAAGTGTTGGCCCTAGAACTGTTATGGTATTATATTCTAAACCACAAGTTCCAACTGGCTTTGGAAAGTATTGGTGTCATGTACTTTAACATTAGGGACCGTGCAACCGATTTTTATTTTCCTGTAGTAGTTCCATGCACATATGTCTATGGGTTGTATGGAAATTTCCCCACTGGTTCACAGAGGGGCTGTGCATGTATATGTCATAGGGACTGAAACTGTCACTGCTTTCTTGGCAATAATTGCCAGCTTGTGTCTTGCATTGTTTTGCAGAACTTCATCACAAGTGAGATTCTGCAATAAGAGCAATGTACACAGTAATACACTGTGGTATACACTGCGTGCTGAAAATATGTACAGAGAATACATACATTCAGTACTTTGTACTGTTACAGCACATAGTAATGAACACTGTAATAACTTTATCTCAGTAAGCCCTGTCTGTAACTCAGGAACAAAAAAGAACCCTCAACCTGGAAGAATCCATGTAATTAATTTCCATTGTATGGAGTCTGAATGTTTTGCCATTTGAATAGAATACAATATTCACCTTAGTTATGGCAGCTGCTTGCTCAACACATCAATTTTCTTCTTGTAAAGAAATACAGTTCTTCAGCAGAGGAAATGGCATATTTCTGATCTACTTGCACTGCCTGAATGACGTACTAGATGATGTAGTGGAAGTTTTCTCTTTCTTTATGGTGACCAAGTGTGGCAATCAGCCTTTGTGCTAAGGCAGGTTTAGATTCTTCATCAGACAAGTCTGACACATTTCAACACAATTTCACTGAAGGTATCTTGTAGAAAGGTTAGTTTTGTCCTCCTTCCTCATTTGCCAGTAGTTGATGGCCAGGCCAACTCTGATTCATGGATCATAAACGGTCTTTCAGTCAGTTGATAGGACATGTTTATATAAAAAAAATATATATGACTTATTGCTTTATTGTGAAGAATTATTAATTATTGCATTATTTAGACTCATAGCACAAATAAGTTTCTGCCCCACGGTCTGGGTATTTTCATATCATTTAATTTCACCATCAATCTATTCCCCCTCACCCCCAAATGCTCTGACAAATCAGTAATTAAATAAAATTCTAGGCACTACACCTAGCTCCCTCTATAAATATCTTGCACTAAAGATAAGCTTTCCGAAGAGTTTGTAAGATAGCTAATAAAGGCCTTAATGGATCATGTAGGAGACAGTTTAGAGCTCAGAATTTCATCATGAAGAGTATTTGGCCGAATGCACTTACTCATCAATGGAGTTGCAGTGCTTCAGCAATATCAGCTGCAACAGTAAGAAAGGGCTGCACCAAATTACTCAGCTAAGAAGTGATAACAGCTGTTGTTCTGGCATGTTACTTGAAAGAGAGAACATGGAAGAGTCTTGTTTCCTGAGTTATTTTGGTGTCTGTGCCTGCTGTGTGATGTGCAAGAAGGTGAGAGACTGAACTCTGCAATGACAGCAAGAGATTGCAGTTAAGTGGCCACCTAAAAGCAAAGGAAGTTGCATTTAGTTATAGGTAGCTAGAGCAGAAGAATGCCAGTACATTCACCTGTGATGCAAATCATGTCATCCTTGTTTGCTAATATCAGTATGTTTGCTAATATCAGTATGATCCCTTGCTATCTCTGCCAGCTTTTCTCCATTTATCACCTTTCAATCTGGATTGATTCATACAACCCTCCTACAGAACACCACACAGCTGGGAATACATCACATCTACTCATAATCCATATTAAACAGACCTCATGACAGGAGAGTAATTATCCACAGCTACTCATTAGGTTCTGCCAGAGGACAAAAACAGAACAATGTAAAGACCGTATCATCTGCCCTGTTAGGATCTGCAATGTGTCTTTCATAAGTTCACAGCTTCTCACAGATCTAGAAGAATCAAGAGTTTTTAACTTGTTCCTTCTGCTGCCAGGAATGGGTGAACAGGTCGTGCAACTTCTTTTCCACATTCAGATTCCAATCAGAGAAGCTGATGAAAACCAAAAGCCAAAATTACGCTGGTAACTCCTCTTAAAAAACCTCCATAAAAAAGTGGAGAAAGAGAAATTCAGAGAATAGTCAAGACTTTCACCACGAAGTGTCAAGAGTTTTTGTGCAAAGCTGAACAACTTAATCCATTCCCTTTCAGGAGAAGCACTGACACTCCCCCAACAACCATGGATACATGGTCTTCACAGTCTGGTAGATGAAAGACATCCTTGAACATGCATTGATACACTCAAAAGTTGACTCAGTGACTGGTGTCTTTCCAGTACTGTTTTTAGGACAGTATAGAGCTGAGGTGTCTAATCTACAAAATAACTAAATGAGGAAAACTCAGTAATGACCACTCAGAGCAGTCTTCTAAGTCAGTTTGTCTGTGAGCAGCAAAAGAAACCATTCTTGATGTTGTGAACTGCCAATGCACATGGTATTTCCTCTGACTATTCATCTGCAAGTCTATGAAGAAGAATAAAAGACAGTAAGGAGTTGTAGAAATATTCAAGGTAACATCATACTGCCTACTACTGAAGCAATAGTGACAGAAAAACTGTTCCCATTCATCATTGTAATCATTTGCCAAGAATATGACTTTGATAAACAGATAAACCTGGTAGTGCTGCTTCATGGCCAGTGAATTTGGCATTTTCTGAATTAATTAATTACAGAAAAAAAGCATCATCTCAGAGAAAACTCTACGTCTGGTTGCCCAAAATACAACATATGTCTTGGTAGCAGAAGCATTATAGTGTATCTTGACTGTAAACATTATTCATTGGGAATACTAAATTGAAATTGGAGCTGATATTCATCCCAGGGTTGTCCCATCTAAAAGTGTCAAAGATATATTAGTAAAAAAATCCCAAACTATAGTGGCAGCTTGTATTATTGTTCTCTGTTCTGAATTAATATAGGCTTGTAATCCTGGCAAATTTTAAAAGCCAAATGGCTCCTTACATAAGAGTTAAATGCAAAGAGTAATTAAGCATGCAATAACTTTAAGATTCCTCATGAATGACTGCTGAATTTCTAATTCCGATGTTTCTTTTATTCACAAACCCCCAAGTGTTCTTTGGCTACCAGGTAAGCATTTAAAAGAAGTAATACAGCATTTATATGATGTGGATGATCTCTGGTAGAGTTGCTTAATTGAACAGCAAGGCTTACACAGGCACAGCCCAAGGCAAAAAGCTCTGTTTGATTTAGATCCTGGCTATTAGACAGCCATCAGGGTCTAGGAAAAGTATGCTTAAACTAACAGCTCCTTTTTATTAATTGACAGACATATCAGTGGTAAGGTATATTCAGTGAGAGACCCTAGAGTCTGAAAACTCATTTTCACTTTTTAGTAAGCAGAATTAGAAATAATTCACCTAAGCGTTTTCTGCTGGATTTGTGCATGGTCCTGTTTACATTTTTATGTTGGATATAGTTTCTGAAGTGAGTGTAAGCTGTGCATTTTATAATGGTAAAGTTTTATATAATGTCTGTCACTGAAGCGCTATGTAGCTGAAGTGTTTTGATACTGTCATAGGAATATCCATGCTGGCCAAAACTTGAAAGATTAAACTGGGGACCTCTACAGTGAAAAAAAATGAACATACTACAGCCCGAGCTAAAAAGTATAAATTTGCTAGGTAGCACTAGTAACTAGGCACAGGTGCAAGAAGACGTACTACATACTCCCTGATGGGATGCACAACATATTATTGATCCAAGTCTTAGGCAAAACCAGTTAATACCTTAGACTGATATATTTCTCTGGCAAAGGCTTTCAAGACCTTTGGTCCTCATGTAAGAATGCTTACATTTTATAATTAAATAAGAAGTGTTAATAATACTACTTACGTTTACCAGTGTAAGCTGACATCATAATTATAAAGAAATATTGGAAATTATTAATTCACAGCCTACTTAGAGATTAGATCTTTCTCTTACTTGCCTCTGAGGATTTGTTAAGCTATGGAGGACCAAACTAGGTCAGATCTAGAAGCAGTTTCAAGTAAGACACTCTACTTGCTAAAGTTTTGGTCTCATTTTTATCCCAGTATTACAATTAAGCTGAAATATAAGTCTCTAAAGAGACTGCAAAAGGACTTTTCCTAACTTATGAAGGTTCAGTAGAAAAAATATTTGAAATGTAAGCATGATTATATTTTAATATATATTAT
>NW_010551760.1:0-7495 GCF_000687285.1 Phaethon lepturus
TTTTATAATAATATAATAAATATTTATTCCATTATATATTTGTTTTCTAAGAAAGATAAAATAAATAAATAATAATAAATTAATACCAAAGTTCTAATAAATGGAAATAAGTAAAATATTAACAGAAAGTCTGTTACAGTTGTTAGACATCGAGAAAGTCTAAAATACAGAGCTATAGTAAACTTAAAGACAGAATAAAACTACCCTGCGTTCTAGGACAGGGAGGAAAAGGAGAACCTTGATGTAACCTTGAGGCCCAAATGGCATTTAAACCACCTACAGTTCCTCCTTTTAACTTCAACCTGTTCTCTTTCAGCTACCGCGGAGACAACCTTCAGTGTGCTCCCGCTGCACTTCAGGCCACTCTGAAAGACATTAAGAGCAGAACTCTGCTGCTGCTCCTTTCTTAAACTTAAAGGCAAGGCTCAGGATGAAGTCTTTGGTTCTGGCTGAGAAAAACGAGCTGCATGGGTAGAGAGTTCAGGAGAGTGATGGAGATGGATTGCAGATCTGTGAACCTCAGCAAAGAACACTTTTCCTCTTTTGTTCATGAAAATTCAAAAGGTTGCAAAGCTTCAATAACAATGCTACATTGGACAACATGAATGCTGGCTGTGCTCTCATTTATACGAACCTAGTTTGGTATTACATTGCCTCTCCTTTCAGCTACTGCCTCTGTTTCTTGCAAGCAGCAATCCCAGTACTGACTCACAAAGAAAAAAGCCTCTGAAAGCTCAGCTTTCTGTGTACTGTTGTGAAGTTACTTGCATCTGTAATTTGCTCTCACAGAAATAAATGCTAATGTGCTAGAAAATGTGACTGAATTCTGTGATGTGAATGAATTCTCCTATGTACATCTCTATACAATCTATATGTTACTCTTTCCAAAAACTAGAAAATACTACTACATTCTAGTTCCATTTCCAGAGGGAATACTGAGATTTATACTCCAAATTTTACCATGGCATGACGCAAGGGAACCGCTGTAACTTCTCCTCCTGACTTTACCAACAGCCTTTTGTCCATTCAGCATCTAAGGTGGGTGCAAAAAGATGGATGCGCTTACTAAACGTGAAATAAGTAAATGAAACTCTAGTTAATGAAAAGACATTTCCACATACTTCACAAACCCACGTAAGTAACTCTTGGTCATAGGTGCAGAAGGCTTTGCCATGTTACTCAGCACAATTTTATCTCGTAAGTAGAAAAACAAGGAAGATGATTTATCCGCAAACTCCTACCTCTCTGGCACCCAACCACAGCCAAACTGATGGCAAATCACTGTTTTACATAAATCTCCCCTCAGTTGCTCCAGAGAAACAACAGGGAAATTCAGAAAAAAATATAAAAATCATTCTTTAAAGGAAGGAACTACACTACAAATAATTATATATTCATGTCAGAAAGCAATACTACAGAAGGACAACTATATAGAACCAATTTTGCCTTCCTAAAGCAACTAATACAGAAAGTATTTCACTTTTTGTATTTGCATGCATATGTGGGTCCTGCTAAGTGGCATGGTGATGAAGTTTTGGTGAAATTGTTTCTCAAAGAACATACCACCCGCATATTGCAAAAACCATGGATATTATAGCCTCAACACATCCATCTACCATCCGTAATTTAGATGAGGTGTTTGATATGCAGTAGCCCTTATCTCCTTCAGTTTGAGCGCAGAGTGCAGCATCATTTTCATTGCCTTTCTACATGACAGTGGCAATACCCCATTTCAAATGTTTCCATGTAAAGTAGTGAGCGATTATCGTATCTTCTTGTTATACTTATTTTAGTACATGTGGAAATAAAGTAAGTGTGACTTGCCAAAAGTCATGTAGGCAGTCCACGGTAGTGAAGAGAACTGAATGTAGATCTCCAGCTAGTACATTACCCATGCTATTAAACTATCCTTTAAAAAAAAAAGTAGAAGATTCCTAAGAACATGTTGTTTTCTTTCCTTTCTGATGATTAGACAGATCCTGCGTTCCCTCTTTCTTGTCTTCACAGGTCACCAAACTATGCAAACAGCTTGTTCCATATGAGAAAAAAAGACACTTTAGAAAACGCAGGTTGAATTTGGCTGGACTGAGATTTTTTTTTAAGTAGAGAGGCTGACAATTGCTTGGGACCCACTAATTTTCTTCATGACCTAAATGGTCTTTCTGATTAATGTCTGACAATGATCTTCTGTAGTCCTGGCAAGGTTGGTTGCATATCATTACTAGTTCACTCATGTTTTTGTTGGGGACAAGCTCTAGAATGAAGAGCAAATCTATTAATGACAGAGATTCACATCTTCTGTGAAGAAAGGAAGAAAGGACCTGTCCCAAGAGGTTGCATTCAAACATCTCCACCATAGAGAATAATGTTAAATACCGAGCTGTGGTAAACATCAACAGTCTGGCAAAAGAACATTAAAAAAACCCATGAAAAATAATCACTACTCATCTGTTTTAGATAATGATGTACCTACAGCAATTCAAGAAGAGAAAAATGTGTAAATTATTGGGATTATGCCTATGAAATATAATTAAAAATAACCAGAAGCCAAAAGCAAACAGATAGTAGGAATCATTACATTTGTGATGAGCCCCATCCTGCAGTGTACTTAGTAGTCATCTCAGTGTAGAGAGGATGTATCAGGGAGACAACAACAGTGAGGGTGAACAGACCTGTAGAAACATTTCTGTATACTGAAAGTCCCTAAAGACACGTTCCCTCCAGGAGATATGATGGATTTCTCTATGATCGTGAATAGCAGATACATGGTGATACAACAGTTCCCCATTTAACAAAATAGGAGAAATGTGTACCCCAGGGAAACTATCAAGCAGCAGATCTAGAAGAAATAGAAGAAGTACCTACTTTTCTACATAGTACATAAGTCCTGCATGGAGCTGATTGCTCCAGCATGTTGTAAAGGACATCATTAAGATTAGCTGCAAAAAGATACCTATAGAAAAAGGAGGTCCAGACGACCAGACATAAAATGACTTATGCCTCTCACTTTCAGAAACTAAGAGGCTCTGTGAGGGGCAGAGTCACGTTACACCTGACTTGTGCTTTATTTTTCCCCTAATCACCCATAGCCAGTGGGTGATGGTGCGGAGACAGGCTGCTGATGAGATGAACGATTTCAGCAGAGTTGTGGAGGAGTTCTCAGCTCTCCTGGCTCCTTTCCTCTACTGAATCTGCTTTCAGCCATGGCTCAGTGCAGAAGCTGCTGTTTGCACTGGCTCATCTTCTCCTTAAAATGGATAAAGATCAACTGCCATCAACCAGAGAGTCTCATCAAGGAGCCTGCAGCCCCAGCAGATACCAGCTGAATCACTGCGAAGTGGATCCCAGGTACTGTTTGCAGTGCCTGAAAAGGCTGTCACCTGGGACCTCCTCCATCATCTCTCCTTATCAGTGTGTGTAAGGCCAATGGTGAAAAGAAATGAGTCACGTGGCTACGTGGACACCAACACCAAACTGCCCGGACTCAGTTTAAGAAGGAGCAGGACCAAACAGCAGTCTGTTTTCTCCAGGGTGTCTCCACGAGGGAAAAATTTCTCCCCTTCCCTCGGAGATAATATAATTCAAACTTTCAGTCGTCCAAGAAGTGGAGAGTTGGAGGGACACGTGGCTATTCATGTAATTTTGGGCACAGTCGTTTCAATAAGCAAGAGGACAAATCATATGAATTAGGCATAGGAATTCCTACTACATTTGTATGATTTGTGTTTATGCATGTAAAGCATAAGCATGGGTATTTTTGGCAAATGAAGGAGAATATAAATTAAAGCATATATTAGTCACACATTATATCTGCAATCTAAACTAGCAGGTATGTTCATTTTATATATGAACGTAAGATTGAAGCTGCAAGATACTAATTTAAAAGACAAGCAATTCAAAGCTTCACTGCAGGTAATGAGATTTTTTTCCCTTGACATCTTGCATTTCATCTTATCTCATAACTAAATAATTTAGTGTATTTTTAAATATATATATAAGCAATCTAAACAGTAAGCTGTGTATGACCCATTTATTTTGAGTTTCCAATTTAAAAATAGATATTCCAGGAAAAAATATTTCCTACGCAATTGTCAACAGAAGGAAGTTGATTTAATCCATGAAACAAAGACTTGTGAAGGTGAGACACACGCACCAGTAATCATGAGAAATCTTTTGAACTACAGTACTAATTCTGAGAAATGAGTTCTCAATTAAAAAGCACTATTTCCCATGTGACTCTAGTAGTTGCTAAAGCAAATGACAGCGTCGGCCGGTATCAGTGTGGCGGCTCTGACAGGTCACCCTGCAAAGGATGTTGAATGTGCAACTCGTATTTAATTGGGTTGATTGTAGGTATTTGCATATATATCAAACACAGGCTGATACGAAGACTTCATCAGCATGAAATGGAGGTGCTTGTGTGCTCCGCACATGACCAAAGCTGTGAGGACACTCAATGACTTCAATGTAAAGAGTGTTTTTAACACTTTCATGGCCTCTGCTGAGTGCACAGACTGATGGGACAATAATGGAATAATGGAAGCTGGATTCTATTTGGAATGGAAGCAGTTTCTATTACTGCTACATATTTACTCTATCTATGCCCATCTTCGCTCTCACAAAAAAAAACCCTGGAAAAAAAAAATAACATGAGTCAATTATAAAGGATTTCAAGGCTGTTGGAAAACAGTCCAAGAGCTTAAATTTCAAGAGGTTTTTAAAAGGCCCTTTGATGTCTGCGGAGGAAGTCTCCGGAGCCTCCACGGCAGCGGCTCTGAAAGCACGCCTGTGGGACAGGGAGCGTGACCACTCTGTGGGAAAAACCACCCAAGGAACTTGTCAGAAGATTGGGAGAAAAAGAAGGGGGGGGGGGGAAGAAGTGATTAAATGAAGCGGGTAGCTGGTCTGGAAGTCCCCCTCTCCCTCACTGCTGAGCTAGAAGACGGCTCATCATAAATCCTAGCCACGCTACCTCTGAACTGCTCACGCACAGGATTGCTGCTAACAGTAGCCCCACGTCTGATGAAGGCATCCCATAAGCAAACCTCCTTGCTGTTTCCAAAAACAAGAGAGAGCTGGGGAAGCCTTTTTCTGCTGTACAATTTCTGCTTAAACTAAAAATCTAGCAAACCTGTAAAAATTTATGGGTTTTTTTGAGCAGGCAACGTTGAGGAAGGTATCATTATCTCAAGCAGGCATAGGGAGCTCTGCAACGTGTGCAGAAGGGGCTACTTGAGCAAGACTGATTTAGCATAAAGCTCTGACAAGGAAAGGAAATCCTCCTCTTGTTGCTTTATACAATCCACTGACACAGCTTTTTAATTTTCTGGAGATCCACAAGCCTTCACACCCACATGCAAACGTACTCTATTCCTGCATCTTAAGCGCAAGCTTAAGTATCTTTGCGTCTAGCTGCCTGTGCCGGTGCCCACATCAGTATCGTGTGAGTAGCTGAGGACAGAACTATTCACAACAGGGAAATAGTTGACTATAACCTGATGGCATTACATAGTATAGCTTGGAGTGAGCATGTTTAGAAAGCATAGATGTGTGCTCAGAGTTATGAGAGACTGGAAATATTAGAACTAAAAAGAATTAGAAATGAAGCAGAGCTGGTTTCACTGGTATTATAGCACTTTTTAAAAATTTACATCTCCTTCCTGAATGTAGGATAGATGGTGTTGGATCAGGATGAAATTCTTCTGCATTATAGAACTTAAACACGGTGCACCTGACAAACTTAAAATCCATGGGATTTGGAATATTTCTAGAATATATAGATTTGTTTGATGTTGTTTGCCAACCCTTTTTAGATTTTACTTGAAAACATAAAATACAAGCCACAGAGGAGTGGGCAACTAAAGTAAAACAAAAACTACAACTGCTGCCAAGTTCAAGAGAGGTTGACTTTGAAGAATAAAGACAGAAATCTAAAAGCCCAGTCCTTGGTTTTCTTGTTAAGAAAGTGAGTGATTTCCCAGGCTGTTTAAGATTTTAACAAAAATATGCCAGAGAGTAGTAACAAGGTTACAGTCAGGAACATTAAAGCTTTGAAGCAGGCAAAAGAAAGCTATAAACCATTACCAAAATATTTGTCTGGAAGATTTAAAATGGAGAGCATGCATTTGTCAGATACTGAAGCATGATTTCCAGCTTACACTTCAGAAACAAAACGGTAAAGCATTTCCAAAATGTCTCACAGCTAACATCTACCAAGAAAGAAAGGGTGAAACCACTCAAAGGGATACCTGATCTCCCTGCATCTCTGAATCAAAAAGAACGGGGAGTTACTATAAAAAGACATTTGGATAAGTAAGTAATTAGAACAAATATTTAGATAAACTTTTTTTCAGTCAATGTCTTCAGAAATGTGAAGTTACATGACACTTCAGAAATTGTTTCACCTCCCCTATTTCTGTGCAAGACTAAATAGAAGCTTATGGTTTCAGAGTTGTCTCGGAAACATTATTTTGCCTACACAATTTTTGCCTTTTTATTGCAATGCAATAAAAATAACGCCTTATCTAATAGAGAAAAAGGGTGCGGAAGTATTTCAGATAGTCATCAACCCTTCTTACAAGTGGCTCACTGTAATAAAATGTTAAAATGGGAATACAGGATGCAATTTTACATGATGAAGAACTGCACACCTGCCAGCACCTTCTGCAGACAGAGAGGACCACGGAGTCAAAACGGAGCCCAGGAATTTTGCAGGGGGAAAAAATCAACTAGTACACACTGAAATTAAAAAATAAGTTTGTGTGGTGTGCATGTGTTTCCACAACATCTAAAGCTCTAAAATTGCTTCAGTGAATGTTCAAAACCGCAGTTTCACTTCCCCGTTTCAAGCACTGAGCTGGGAGCAGGTCTGGGTACCCCTGCCCACTGACAACCGGGGTCTCGCCGAGGTCCATGCCAGAGCCTGACACAAAGGCTTTCAAGCAAGCCAGGCAAACACCGGCGCGTGCCTTGGCTGTATGCTGGTGCATGCACACATGGCTGTTCTGCTGGGAATTTAAATTAAATACGAAGTTTAGTGCATTCTGCCTGCGAAGCCTCCATCAAATTCAGCAGTGTCTGCAGACCAGCAGCCTCCAGCGGCATTTGCAGCGCTGCGTGTACAGGACCGGGGCAGGAGCTCCGGCACGGAGCGGCTGATGGTGCCAGCTGGCAAGCTCCGGCACGGTGGTAGGGATGGGTGGGATGACGGCAATCACAGTGGATGGGCACTGGGGACAAAGGACCAGGTTTTGCTCCTTCAGCACCATCCAGCACCTTCACCTGCCTCGTGCCTTGTGCCAGGGCACCGAGCACATAGGCAAAAATCCCTCCTTAGCAAGCTTCATCTTCCAGGCCTCTGAACTGGGGGAAGAAGACCAGCAACACACAGAAGAACACAAACAGTCCTGCCACGGGGCCAGAGAGGACCAGCGGAGCCCCAGCACCGAGTGCTCCGCGGCAGGAGGTGGCCGGCTGGCTGCCGCAGGACAAGCCC
>NW_010551760.1:7526-21054 GCF_000687285.1 Phaethon lepturus
CCCCTGCCGCCCTGTGCCACGCAGGCAGGAAAGAGCAGGCAAGAATTTACAGTCGTTATCATGGAAATTTCCCACAGTAGCTTTTACCACAGGGTAACAATAGTGTCCTATGAGAAATTAAAGCTTATTTGAGCTGGGTGATTTGCCAGCTCAGAAAACAATGGACCTCTTTAGCAAAGGCGAGGTGTAATTTGCAGCTTTCTGCAGCCAGGAAGGATGGTCCTTTCTCCACACCCCCCAGTTAACTGAGGGCATGGTAACTGGGGGATGCAGCAGCCCCAGCAGGAAGGCAAAGCTCGCTCCATCACACACCGGGGGCAACCGTGAACCACGGGCTGGAGAAATGACAGCTTCTGGTAGGAAACAATGCTGCCTTCATCGCCCCGAAACGGATGGCTCCCCGTGACCCAGTGCAGGTTTCTCCCTCCCCATCACATAAGACAGAGCCCCAGTGTGTCCGTTGTTAGTGCGACCTTTCCCAAACAGAAGCCCAGTCAACTTGCAGAGTCTCTGGGTCAGCTGCCTTTGCTGAGGGCATGGGGAAAACAAGCGAAACACCAGCTCCTCCACTGTTAGCGCCTGATGTCACTGGTGGGATTTGGGCAGTGCCAGTCCCTCCTGGCTGCAGCTTTGGGGAGTTGCACGGCGCAATAAAAGCAGACACAGGCATGGAAGACACGTGTACTGCAGTGAACGAGGACTGGAGCTGCTCCCTGCAGTTTCCTTCAGAGACTAGGCGAGGAGAGTTAGGAAGAACCCTCAACATCTTCCCTTCCAAAAACCTCCTCAGATAAAATTCCAAATTTTACAAAATTTCCACTGTCAGAAATGTCCAGTGGAAAATGATATTAAGGGGAATTATGTGGGCATTTAAACCCCATAACGCAAAGCCCAGCAACTACCCGTTTGTGTTAGAAGAGTCCCACCTACTCGGGGAGCTGAGGTAGGAACTGAGGAATCACCACGGGATTTCTCTAATCACTCTTCTGCTGCTGGCCTTCCCCTGTGCTTTTCACTAGCAAAAGTGTCTGATTTTTTTTTTTCAAATTTTTTTGGTGAGAGACTGGCATTTGTATGCCAAATGTAATTTGCATATCTTATATTTGCTTTTATTTCTTCTGGGTGGTGTGCCTTTGTTTTTCCCATTTGACAGGTACACCAGAGGCAGGGAAAGCCCAGTGACCTAAGGGGCAAGCGCATCAAAGAAGGGGCAATGCAGCAATGACAGGCGATGGCTCTAATTCAGCTCCCACATATAGCAGACATTAATTCAGCAGAATTAAATTCGTGGGAATTCCTATCAACAACATCCAAAATCTGACGTCATTTGGACTGATACTGATGAACTCAATATTGAGGCGAAGCTAACCAAAGGTTTGCAGTCCTTTTCTGAAACCTGAACCTGATTTCATCAATCTGTGCTATATCTGGTTTCTGTACCGAAATCATACAAAAGCTGCAAATTTGGGAGAATTTAAATTTGTCTTCATCCAATTCCAGAGCAAAACAGAGTAGATGAGCATATATGCAGTGGAAATGATTCATTTCCAAACGTCCCTGCGAAGGCCGCTCACCCCTCCAGCGGGCTCCGCTCAGGAATTACCACGACAGAAGTCTTGATAGATGACCCAGCCTGCATCAGTCACAGTCTCCCTAAAACAGTATTTCCAACTCCCTTCCAGATGAAAGGGCCTTTCAGTACAGCTTCTGCCCACCAAATAAACAGACACAAAACAAATTAACTTGCAGGAAACTAATTTAGAGACAATACAAACCTGGGCGTTTGTCAAAGCCGCATGGCAGTGCCAGCAGTGCCACCGAACGGTGACCCTGACATCCATTACGCACCCGCATCTGCAGTTTAACACGCATGACTTCCACAGAGGTCAATTATTCAAAGGCAAAATGCACAGTGCCTCTGCTCTTCAGCTATTGTTTTGCTTTATAGCATTTACATATAGTCCACCGTCAATCCCATCCCCAAAAGACTCTGTTCTCCATTGGCAAGTAGAAGATGCACGGAACAGAAGTGCAGTCTTTGGTCCTGCCTTCAACCTGAGTTACCTGTCTTTGCAACTTTAAAACTTCATTTGGGTAAGCCTGATTGAACTAAACATTATTTTAGAAGCCACAGCTTAAGATTTCTGCTTTTGATTTTACATCCCAGCGCTTTGATTTATTTACTGGGCATTGCAATGAATTCTTTGTAACAGTTAATTGCCATGTTGCTACTTATTCTTTTCGTGTGTGGTACTTGAACTCTTTTAATGACTTCAATGTAATACGTCTTCAAATAGCCAGTGATAAGCCGAGCACCTGCAAGACTCGTGCCAAAACAACAGCTTTTGGCCTTGAGCCAGAAAGCTACTTGAGCTCCATAATTTACTGCAACATTCATTTAAGTTTGGTATTCTTCCATCAGCTTACAACTGGGCTGTTTAGGGTTTTTTTTAAATGCATTCCTTCAGGTCCAGAGGAGGTCTTCTCCAATTCAACAGCGGCTGAAAAGACATGGAATTACGTCTCTTGAATTTCCAAGTGCTAAAAGGTGAAATAACATTTATACTTTGTGTATCTGCCTGATTTTTCACATTAACATATCTGTGGTTTTTATCAATTTTTCTATTGTGCTTATTTTGCAAACATTCTACGCTTGCTTAATAGTTTGTAAACAGAAGTAATTAGTTGACAACAAACATGATTGAGGTTAAGCATGCATGAAATGATTTTCAAGATCAGGACCCAAATTAGTTAAGCTCAATTCAGGTCATTGTTAATAAAATTTTAAAAGACCACTATTTTTATGGATGTCTTTGAAAAATAAACTCTCTTACTTCTCTTTGATCTTCTTTGTTCCCTTCACCCTATTGCTTTACCGGTGACACTCAAAAGCAAAAGTCTGCATTTTTTAGGTAGCAACACTGTAAAATTTATCCACAGCTTTCCATACTGAAAAATAAAATTATTAAAATGGTGGTTCAGAACTTATTTCCTTCTCTTCCCCATATTGCCATTAAAAAGCTTTTTCTTAGGGTAACAATACAAAAGCAATACAAATCTTTATTTCATCAGGTTGGCAGCTGCATGTATGTCTTTAGACTGTTTAGGAAAGAAGATCCTTGGGAAAGTGGTAGCAATGTGTTTCTTCACTCTATAAGACAATACTTCATTACAGCAGGACAATGCTGTTGTATTTGCAAATATATCACTTCTTTCAAATTTCTACCCCTCTTTTCAGACCACTTTTTTGTGTTCATGTTTATTATATATATGTTGGGTGTTGCATAGCATTGCTCGATTTATATCTGCCTAGGTCTGTACGTAAGGCAAGCAAGTGTATTATTAAAAGTTATATTTACAGTAACATGAATATTGAAGTTATTCTTCCCACTACTGAGCACAGCTCGTGAAATTTAATGTTTCTCTTCCCACTGACCACCAAGACATTTGTGCTCCAAATCTTCTGTCCATTTAAAAATAAATGAATGATAAGAAACTGCAATGTAATTGTTATATTAAGTCTTCTGTTTTACTAGAAAGGAAAAAACAGGCATACCAGGGCTGAAAGAACAACATGGGCAATCATGTACCATATCCCACAGCCTGAAGTATCTATACAACAGGTGTTTAGTCAGAAGAGTCTACAAAATATTTACTCCACTGCTCCTCCGTCCATCACTCTCCTCTACACTTTTTAACCTTTTCGGCCTGCTCAGAAACATCTCCTTCAGATGTAATTGCAAACAAACCTACAGGAGCTTCAGCAATGAGAAACAGAAGTCTAAGCAGATCTTTCCCCTTAATACCTCTGTAACACTACCATGTCTTCTCTTACACCTCATATAGTCCAAACATAAAGAAACCATTCTTAATACATTTTTTTTAGAGGAAATTCCTCTTTGGAAGGACAGGTGACCACGTGCGTCAAGGGGCTCTTCAGACCCATTTCCCTGTCCTGTTCTAGCACCCGCACCCGTTTTTGCCCTGTCCTTTCTGCAGCAGCGCTGGCAGAGGACGGTAGCTATTTTCCTTCACAGAACAGACAGGGCTTACACAACAGTAGAAAATCTGTGGAAACAGTCTTTAAGCTACTAAAAAGTAGATTTTATTACTAAAGGCATTAGGGTGAATATATATAGAGAAAAAAAAAAGGAGAGTATGCGTAATTAAACGGCTGCCTCTCATTCATGAGGTTTGAAATGAAGAAAAAGCACCTTCCTCTAGGCTAGGGAGCATGTTTTATGGAACAGACACACTAATTGTGTAGAGAAGTACCACGTGTTCCTCGCTGAAAGCTGGTAGTGATAACTGAGCGTAGATCAGCTCCGACAGCTCTCCACAGCCAAAGCAACTCTCGCAGGCGCAGGGCTTCCGATACAGCCCACACACCGGCTGTACGTGCAGAGTCTCCGGCCTATTCCACCCCAGAGTCATCCCCGCTTCAACAGCCGTACAAGGCTTGGTTCAAAATTCTTTGTGTATTTTCAAAAACACAGGCTATTACGCATCAAAGATTGCTTCCATCACCCAATTTCCAAACAAATTTGAAAATAAAAACAAATGTTCACATAGCTCCACATTTGACTGGTGCATTGATACTTAAAAGTGTAGCCTCTCCTGTTCTTAATAGCTTTAAAAGCAGCAAACTTCCTCAGGCAAGTCTTTAAACACAGTATAGGTGTCAGTGAAGAAACCTGTAGTTGACCCTTGCGCTCCCGAGTCACAGCGAGCAGTGCTTCAGAGCCAGCCACTTTTGTTTCGGCCCAATTCGGCAAGACTCTGTTGTCACCCCGTCTAGTGTCAAACGTCCAGCTGGTCAGAGAGCATTCTGCCAGCTGGGAAAAACAAATCCAAACCCCTTTATTTTTAGTTGAAAGCAGAATTCCTAACAAATGTTTCTCTGGGGAAAAAAAAAATGGAGGGGGGGATTTTCTTCAGCTTGACATTTCGGCAGGGCAGCGTTCTGCCCTACGCAGGGGCGTGCGGCTGCCACGTTTCCCTGTGCGGCGGCAGCCGAGCCGGGCCCCGGTCGTTACGACACCGCTCCATGGAAGCAAGCCCAGTGCAGATGGGGAATCCAAGGCGTGCTCTCCGGTAGTACACAGTATGCCATGACAGCCTTGGAGTGCCGCAGCAGACAGCTCGCAAGCGGAGATCTCCACCTTTAAAACCAGAAGAAAGCCATCAGGCAGCCTTCCCCCCTAAGCCGTGATGGGACAGGAAGCCCGCAATGGAGTTCAGCGGATTTGCTTTTCCTCCCTCGCCCTTTGGCTGGTGTGAATATACTCCAACTGGGGGCCAGGCCCTCCACCCAGGAATGTCCACTTGGCCACCGGACTTCTCCTCCCAGGCAATGGAGGGAAGGCTCTGGGAGCGGAGCCGGACCCTGCGGCTGTGGGAGGAGAAGGCAGAGCCGACGGGAGGCATCAGCCCTGCTGCTGCTGAGGCACACCACCCCAACCTTTCCACCGCCAGCTTTGATTTAAAGCTTAACACTCAACTTACAACACATTTTTCTCCCCCAGCATACATCACTTTGAAAAGCACAAACCCATTTGCAAGTTTTTTTTGTGTTTCTCTTTTCATTGTCGTGATTTAAACAGGACGGAGGGGAGCGGGAGCACATGCGTGTGGGAGCGGAGGAGGAGCGAACGCTTTGCCCTTTCCATGCGCTCCCTGATTTTGTCTACTCCACGCTGGGATGTCAAAGCCAGTGATATATATGTACCAGGACAGGTTTCTCCAGGGGCTCAGTCCTGCACACAGTGTGCAGCAGTTTGAGAGAGGAAATCAATAAAAGCTCTCCCTCAGCTCTCCGCTCCCCCGTATCCCCGCATTTCCCTCCAGAGCCTATGTACTTAAGCAAAAAGCATGGTCCTTTGTACAGTTATCACCCCCATGAAAGCCGTTACCGTATGCCAACAGTGGAAGGCGACATCGATAACTAAAGCTACAGAAAATAGCTTTCATAGCTTGGCAAAAGAAATACAGGCAAACCAAATATTTCAGCTAAGCACCATTCCACCATTCCTGATGCAGAATGGTGCCGGGGCTCTTCTGATCATAGAACATCGGACGCATTTCTGTATTTTCACATTGCTCAATTATCAGATATGCATGTCTGAAACACTAAATACCCTTTCCGGCGGTATAAGCACAGTAGCCATCAGACATGTCTCCCTGTCACACTGTAGCCTTTAGATAGTGGACTCTGAAATGCCAACACCCATCCCTCTTATTCTTTCCATCGCTGTTTCCCATAGGGTGGCTTTATCTGCTGGGACAGCTTGGTATTTTTTCCCAAAGAAGCTAATGTTGTTTACTCTGTCATTTACCTTTATCCTTTTGAAAACATTTTATTTCCATTATGCATTTTCTATTTATGTTATTCTCTATTATAGCCATCATACGGTCAATAATAGTATTATTTTTTGGTCTTTTTTGTAAACCTTCCTCATTTAGGTTTTCCACATTCATTTAACCCTTTCCTATTTTCCCGTAAGTTCTGGCATCAGTATCTCTGCATATTCCTTGTAACACATCTGGTGCAAAATGACACATAATTCCAAGGAAAACCTGTTCAAAGATACATTCATGTTAATTTTTTCTTTGTCCATATGTAATTAGAAAGCAAGAAGAATTAGGAGCCACTGGGTTTGCATCCACACTCCAGCAGCTGGGATGACCTGATGACACGAGTGCTGGCTGGCCAGCTGGATACGAGGCAGTCACAGAGGCATGGGACAAGCATCCCACACATCCCAGGATCTTTTTTAAGTTGGACATTAAGGTAAGACCCTTCTTTCCAGTGAGGTCCTTTCTCAAAGTGCTAAACTAACTGAGAGGACCAGAAAAAAGCCTGAGCAGGAGATGGCCTGGGCTCCAGCCCCGCCGCGGATGGGATAGCCTGGAAGGCGATGGATGAAACCCAGGAGAAATCCTCCCCCTCGGGTCAGTGGCCCTGCAAACCTGGCGAGGGAGAGAGGCTGCTCACAAAGCCGGTGTTGGGCAAGGCAGGCTGGCTGTCCAGCCTCCTCAAGGTATCGATTCTGTATTCTCTGAAGGGAGGATGCAGATGCTTGCAGAGGGAATAGAAACTGTGCCTCAGAAGCAACCAGGCTCTGCCCAGCACTGTGTGTTATCTGCTGGATTTCTTCAGTTCAACACAACCATGTTCTTTCAGGTCTGCACATTTAAAGACAGCCGTCTGCTGATCTGTAACTATAGTTCAATTATTTGTGAAGTCTGATAAAAAAACAGTAAAATGTAAGCTTCTCTGATGTGCACAAAATAAATCCAGCAAAAAGAGTAACCCAGCAATATCTAATGACCCCAAGAGGATGAGGAAAAAGAAGTTACCAGTTCTTTTTCACCAGTGGAGGGTGAAAGCATTAAGCAGTGAAAACAAATGATAAACTTACTTCAGTACTGTGGACACACAGACAAAAGCCAGGTTTTGGTACCATAAACACCACAATCACTGGAATTAAGAGCAGAAACATTTGGCTTTCAATTGAAATGCCAATGTTTCACTTCACCATGCAGGTGTTTAACCTTCCAGGCTTCACCCTGCTTTCATTTTGTCTTTGAAAGGACAGAAATGCTAAAGCAAAAAGCTTTTCTGCACCGCCAGCTTCAAAACATATTTGTTCAACGGTCCCCTTAACACAAAACTTTGGAAAACACATTTCCTTGCCAGCAGATCACTGGTAGCCAGCTGAAGGGGTTTAACCTCTCCGCTGCCAGGTACAGGGTCAGAGTATTTCCAGACAGAACTGGTACGTCAAGGGACTGCCGCCGGCCGCCACTGTATGCGTCTCGCTCACAACACTGCCGACTGCAGCACAGCGACAAAAAACGACACATTTTGACTTACCCTGGGTTTATTCCAGAATAACAAAATTTAAAACGTGGCTCCAACTCTTTATACATCTGTTATCTGCTTTGTCTGGACAGCAGAAAGCCTTCAAGGAGATGCTGTCACCTATCACTGTTTATTTAATGCAATATGGCAGCAGGGACCAAAGAGAAGGCATTTGCCCACCGGTACTAAACGGAAAAGTTTGAACTTTGAAGTTTGCTGGGATAATCCTCTCTGCGCAAGCTCCCGGTGGCAATCCCCTGTGGGCATTTATGCCTTTGGTGTCTTACAGAACAAGAAATACCTGTGTTGGAAATGAAAAGCAGCCAATGGGGAAGAAGAAAAAGACGTAGCACTTACAAAACTATTAAAGGCATTTAAACAGCCATCGAACAAAAACTGGAACAATCCGTGATAGCTAACGGTCATAGCTACTTGTTTCAAGTGGCCTCGTCAGTTCTATATGGTATCAAAAATTAGGTGACACAGCCCTATAAAAATTAAAATCTCACCAAAATAAATCCCTTGAGAAACAAGCAAATAGCTCTATTAAATGGTAGTGAACTAAGCAAGTTCTTTTCTGAAACTCCAGAAGGCAAAGGTTGCCTGTAGACATGAAAGCAACCCAGATCACCAGTAAGCCGCAATGCCACGTTATTTGCCAGTTTATGGTCATGTGGACCAAAACCACATTCAAGAACAAGTATAAAAGCCTGGTGAGATCTTGTCGTGGTTTAACCCCAACAAAGCACCACGCAGCTGCTCGCTCACTCCCCCTGCCTAGGTGGGATGGGGGAGAGAATCAGAAAAAAAACCTCATGGGTTGAGATAAAGACAGTTTAATAGATAAAGCAAGAGCCGCACACACAAAGAAAGCAAAACAAGGAATTCATTCCCCACTCCCCATGGGCAGGTGTTCAGCCATTGCCAGGGAAGAAGGGCTGCATCACATGTAACGGTGACTTGGGAAGACAGACGCCATCACTCCAAAATGTGCCGCCTTCCTCCTTCCCGCAGATCTTATTGCAGAGCATAATGTCATACGGTCTGGGGTATCCCTTTGGACAGCCAGGGTCAGCCGTCTCAGCTGTGTCCCCTCCCAGCCCCTTGTGCTCCCCCAGCCTACACACTGGTGGGGTGGGGCGAGAAGCAGCAAAGGCCTTGGCTCTGTGTAAGCACTGCTCAGCAATAGGAAAAACATCCCTGTTATCAACACTGTTTCCAGCACAAATCCAAACCGCAGCCCCATACTAGCTACTACGAAGAAAATTAACTCTACCTGAGCCAAAACCAGCACAGATGTGTACTGGAAGGGAGAAAGGCAGAGCACCGCTGCTGGAAGGAGGGGCTGGCAGTGGGACCGCAGACCCCTGAGCTCATGGAGGCTTCGCGCCCAGGGCCTCTCCGACACCTGCGTGGGTAGATGGGCTTTTACAGATTTCACTTTTGGAGTAACTCTAAACTTCCCCTCTGTTACACTTCAGAAATGAAGGTGTGGGTTGTTTTTTTTTCTTTTATAATTTAGTCCTGAGATTGGGTTCATGATACTTAATTTTAGCCATATATATGCTTGACATTTGTGCTGCAGTAATGATTGATGCTTCCTCTAGAATCAGCAATAAGAGACAGGTACTTTCAGCTGGTGATTCACTGGATCCTAAAATAGGTTTATAAAACAGGAATCTCCAGGGAAGATTCAATCCACATGCACTGACTAAGACTGAAATTAGCAGCTAAAGGTAAATGAAATAAATCCCATCTGAACTTACCAATCGCAGCACAAGAGTATTTGCCAGCCAGGGAGTAAGAGATAAAGTTGAAGGGAGGTATAGTGAAAAAGCCTCATTTTTTGGCATGCTTCATCTGTTAATATTTAGGATTTTTTGATTCATGCAGCTACACTCCATGTAGAGCTCCCATGTGATTCCTTTTCATTCTGATAAACTGTCTATATATCTAGTTTTCTTTCTCAAACAGCATCCAGTTCCTAAAGAAGGTGCCATATTAGGTATTACCTTTTCTTCTCAAATCTAATTTGATCTGGCAAGTGCATGTTGCCCTCCTGACCTTGGCAGAAACTATACCGGCAGCAGATACGTCCTTCCTTGGGAAACCTTAAAAAAAACACCCACGTGCGCTCACTCAGCCTAATGTCTCCCAAACCACAAATGTAAAGATGTCCATTTAAGTCCACAAGTCCAACTTCTGATTGTGACAGAATAACTAGATCTCTAAAGAAATTACCAAAAAATTAAAAGGTATTACTAAAAGTAGACTATATACAACTAGATATCCAACTCAACAATGAAATGACTCTGTTTTATGTACCAGGGTAGAATGTTTCATTAGGAAGGTTTATTACATACAATTAGCATTCATTCCCTCTTGAAAAGCTAACACTTTAATCACACAATTTATGTAAAAGGCCATAGGAAAAATAAGAAAATAAGTAACACAATCAAATTGCTCATAACATAGCATCCATTTTAAATTTCTGGGGATATAGAATTATAGACAAAGTCATAAAGCTTGTACGAATGCATAACTTACTTCTATAGAACTAAAATGAATACACTGAAGAATGTAACAGACTTTAATTTCAGGGGACTTCTCTACAGATACCCATGCAAAAGCCAGACATACAGGCAAAGCAACACAAAACTCTCCTTTTTTCTTTTTTTACATAACTTTGTCAGACAGATTTTTTTGGTTTATGCATTCTTCTTTTTTATAAAAAAACACCTTTGCATATAACAAACTCAGTGTATTTTCTGAACTGTAAGAAGGCCAAAGGATTAACAGATTAAGCAAAATAAAAGGAAGCATCAAGTATCACCAAAAGAGAAGAAACAGTCAACAACAATATTGTGGAGAGATTGTTCCACCCAATACAGGCAACAGTAAACATCCACCATCAATAAAAGAACTCCTGGGACCTACTAACATTGCACTGATGGAAAATTAATGGGCCTTGCACAGACCTGGCTGCAAAGGCTGAGCAACACAGCAAAGGATCTTCATTCCATAAACAAGACACATCATGCAAACTCAAAGGTCTCATTGTATAATCTCTGGCAGACAAGACCTTCACGGGTATTTTTTTTTAATATGCATAAAATGTTTTACAGAATACACTGTAGGCATATTTCTTCAAAACGCCATGAAAGAAACCATTTGAAAATGTGCTGAAAATTCACCATCTCCAAAAAGAAAGCCAGCTATACGTAACTAAAGAAAGACAACCTCCGAAAAAAGATGAATGGTAATTAAAAAGTAAAATATGTCTATAAACTGAAGCCAGTTAGACACTTTGAGGAAAAGCTGCACCCTGTAGTAGGGAAGCATCCGTCCTCCTGAGCCCCCAGGAGCACCCCCAGCCAGAGCAGCCTGGCATGGGGACCTAGTTAAACGTGCCCAGCAGCATTCTTCGAATGCAGTGAGATGTGGCCAGATGGCTTGAAGGCATGTCTAGGACCCAACAATTCTGCTGGAACCAGAAAATAACCTCTCCTGAGCAGTACAATGTGATCTCAACTGATCCAGAGAGAAGCAGTCCTGCTGGAGTATAAAAAAAGCATTTCTCACCCATTATTACCCTGTAATACCATGTATTTTTTCCACACCTTGGAAAGTACTCCCTATTCAGGGAAGTAACATGGCAGTTGTTATTAAAATTTGACCACTGTGATATTAAGATAATAGTTTTTGACGTAGCCATACTAAATGTCATTCCTCATTCTTCCATGTCACTACCAGTAAATCAATACCAGAAACTAATTTATCGCCAGCAGAAAAGTCCTCCTGTCGTTTTGACTGACATAAATTAACGAGCTAAATAACATCAAATTATTGGAAGTCAACTGCTATTTGCATTAGTCCTACAGAGGTCACGAAGCAGACGGTATGCATACCTGGCAAAGTTCCATACCAACGGCAAAGTTTAGTTTACATGTAAAATAGCAAACAGGCTATTTTTATTACCAGGAGTTTCACATTCCTCCTCTGCTTCAACAGGCTGGTCCTGCTCTGGCTTCACCGGGGCTACACTGACACCACTGCAGCCAACAGCGTGAATCATACCAGAGAAAAAGCGTACAGTGCACAGCTAAGGGCTGAGCCTTGGGGGGAAAGACCCGTAACGCTGCGAAGGACCGGCAGCATTCCGCTGAATTCGCGGGAATTGCAGCGCGTGCTTGCAGCTCGGCTGCCCGCCGACAGCAGACCAGCCGCGCCGGGCAGCCACCGGAGGCTTTCGCAGACGGCAACCGTACCCGCTCCAGGCTGCATCAGTTAAAACCCTTCTGCCATTTCCAACTCGCCAGAGCTCCTTCTCCCCTCCCGCGGCTTTGCTGACCACCACCAAGGACTCTCCAGCCAACTGTCAGTAACAAACCTTCCCAGTGGGACAATAAACACCATAACCTCCCCCCACCCCAAGCCTTAAATATACAGTTTTATATAAAAATAGAGAAGATGTCTTCTAGCAGGTGACTAGCTGACTTGTTTGGAGGAGTGTACAACGATCTCAAAGCTACGAAAGGAACCTTCACGCCCACCGCCTGTCCCTAATTAAACGAGAAGCAAGTCCTCCTGTCACGTACGCCCCAGCCACACAAAGAACTCCCGCAAGAGGTAGAAGACAGCACACTTAGATGAAAGGGAAATTCAAAATGCAGCACAGCCCGGCTTTCTTACCGGCACCATAAAAAAGAAAGCAAGAAAGAATGTCAAAGAGCAGTGGCATTTAGAGGCAGAGATCACCAAAAGTATACTTGTTTCACAAAAGACTTGTGGGTCCAAGGAACTTCTTAGCTCCTTGCAAGTATTTTGCTTTAGTACAAGCTGTTATGTCACCCCACAAAACACCTCCCAACCTTCATTTTTTCTATGTAAGTTAAAAACAGCTGATAGAAAATCCAACAAATGTTCTTTCTTTTTTCTTAAATACTAAACCTCAGACTGAAGGATTTTAGCATATTAATGCACACTGAGACAGAAGTGTTGCAAATAGAACTGAAACCGCTCATGCTTTAACGGCAGCCCGCAAGCAGTTCTGCCTAAAATAAAAGAAGCTACCACCTTGATTTAGCAAGCACTTGTCTCTGCTTTATCAAATTACAGGGATGTCTACGCAGAAACACTTCCATATCCCAGAGAACAGCTTGTTGTATCTAACTACACCAGCTGACCAAACCTCGATGTCCTTTGCAATTACATCCTCTTTCTTCAAATATATTATAATCACAGTCACGTATTTTGGCAAAACACCATAGCAGTCAACGTAGAGAGATTTGTGCGCTGTCACAGATTAATCCATTTTCGCGTGCCGTGCAGCGCTTTGCTGTCGCCCTCGCACGAGCTCACTCTACCCAGCAACTCCACTTGCTGCCGCCGCCTGTACAAACAGTTTTCCAGTTTCCTTCACGAGGTTGCATGCCAGGACTTGGTTTTTCTCCTCTAAATAGCTCAGTTTTCAGTTGTTTCCTTAAAAGAGAACTGGGAAGTTAAAGGGTTTCTTCTCCACTTGAAGGTCAAGGAAATCTATGTACATAAATTGAGAGGCTCATCACGAGGGTCACGTCTGCAGTAAAATGGGTGGAGGATACTATGTACTGCATGTAGTAACCATTTATTTATATAAATAAAATATATATTAAAAAATCCATT
>NW_010551761.1:0-210 GCF_000687285.1 Phaethon lepturus
TCAGCTCCACCGGGACCCCATCCTGCCAGGAGAGCCCCCCGGGAGAGCTCTGACACCCTGGGGGACGCATTCAGCCACCAGTGCCGTCCGTATGTCCTGCTGTGAGCGATGCTGGGGGGCACAGGGCTGCAGCTGTGGCCCCCTCCCCACCATCGAGGGACTGAGCCACCCCCCTTCCTTGCGTGGCCCCCCCCCAACGGGGGGGGGACG
>NW_010551761.1:246-523 GCF_000687285.1 Phaethon lepturus
GAGGTGGAAGAGGGTGCCGTAGTCGAAGAGGAGGTGGTAGTAGGTCCTCACGGACAGGTCCCCCGAGGGATCCGCGTACTTGAGGGCCACCAACGGCGTGTAGAGGCAGTTGGTTTGCGTGCGGAAAGCCGGACGCCTGGATCCGATCACATTCACGATCGCCTGCAAGCGGAGGGTTGGGGCTCAGGGTCAGTGTGGGGCTAGGAATGGCCCCTAGAGCCTCCTCCAACTCCTCCCAGCCCCACACCTCAGCTACGGCGGGGGGGGGCCGCCCCCC
>NW_010551761.1:573-964 GCF_000687285.1 Phaethon lepturus
CAGCGTGGTGAAGATCTCGTGGGAAGCTGGCAGGTACACCTCCTTGAAGTACCGCACGGTAGCTGGGTCGGTGCCGGGGAACTCGGAGCGTGAAACCTCCTCCATCAGCTTCAGCTCGAAATCCGTGTTCACGGGGCCCGGCTCCACCATGGAGACGCTGCGGGGCCGGAGCGTGTGGACGAGGTGGGGGTCCAGAGCCACCCTTGGGCCTCTGGGGTCCCTCCCACCCCCTCACACTCACAAGACGTTGAACTGCAGCAGCTGCACGGCCAGGCTCTCGCAGAATCCCTCCACGGCAAATTTGGAGGCGGCATAGACATCGTTGAAGACGATCCCTGTGGGCAGAGAGGGGCTGAGCTCGGTGAGACCCCCCTGGAGTGAGACCACCCCC
>NW_010551761.1:978-1191 GCF_000687285.1 Phaethon lepturus
ACCCATGACCCCGCTGCTGACCACGATGTGACCGCTCTGTCGCCGCTTCATGTCGGGAAGGACAGCCTTGATCATCCTCACAACCCCAAAGAAGTTGGTCTCGAAGACGCTTTTCATCTCCTCCACGCTGATACTCTCCACAGGACCGACATGCCCCACGCCGGCGTTATTCACTGCGGCACGGCGTGGAGGGCTCAGAGACCCCCTCCGGCT
>NW_010551762.1:0-6287 GCF_000687285.1 Phaethon lepturus
AGGTCGAGCCGTGCAGGGTGATCCCAACAATTACCTATTAACGTCTAAACAAGCCATACTAATATTTAAAGTACTCTACTGGTCAAAGTGAGTAGGAAAAAAAAAAAATGAAATCACAGTAATAGGTTTAACTACTTTGGAAAATGTGTTGAAGAAAATTATTTCCTTCTCCCCCACCATCACAAGACAATCACACAAAAAATGACACCAGTTCTACTGACAATGCCTCAGCAGAGCTCAAGGTGCTGTTCAAAAATTCACTGTTTAAAATTCAAACTCAAGCAAGCAATAGATATGTATTTCCAAACTGTATAGAAGTCAAATGAAAAGGGATTTCCCTCTCAGTTTGAAACCTGGGAAGTGAATTATTTCCTTGACAAATTTGGAGAGAAAAAACAGAAAACCACAAGAAATTATCAAAAGATCTAAGTAGTTAACAAATTATCATAACGAATCTCTATATTTAAATCAAAAAATAATTCCTTATAAATACACTTTTAATAAGCTGCCAAAAATTTCCAAAAGCTCCAGATCTGTTAATCATAGATGAAATTTTAGAAGATAGCTTCATGTGTTCATTTACATATGACAGCCTTCTAATATTGCCTTTGGAGTTTAACTTACTTTTTTTTGTATGAGCTCTGAAGAACAATCACATTTTCACAACCTATAATTGACAGCACTTTATATATAGTGTTTGAGTTGTACTTGATATAATGCATCCAAAGTCTCTAAATTGCATGCAAAGATCATGCAGTTTGCGTCTTCCCCACATGATGGAGGTATCAGTCTATCAAGCCTCTTGTGGCAAACATGACAGCAAACTTCGTAATCAACAGGAAATCTACTGGCAATTTATGGAAGTTGAGAAATTATCTGACTTGATTCAACCAGACAAGAAAGCAAGCAACACAGATTTTTGAAGTATAAGAAGTCTTATTGCTTAACATGAAGTAACAGTAAGCTTGCAAAAACTACTGAGTTTACCAGTCTATCTGCAATACACATTTTACAGCAATCCTTTCTGAAAAGTTTCATCCATATCCCAAGATGGCTTCGCTATTCACAATGCTTTCCCACTTCCACCTGCTCAACTGCAATACTGCACCAATGCAAATATATTAGTTTCAGACCTGAACTAAAGCTACTGAGCAATGGATACCCAGCTATCTCAGTAGACTTTGCTATATAATTGACAGGGAGATATAAAAGCTTATCCTTAAGAGGAAATCATCAGCAAATACGTGAGATGGATTTCGGTCAAGCTATAATCTTTATCAGTCACATTAAGAAAACTCATTCACAATCCCAGCTTCCTGGCATCAGGTTTTTCTAATGCTAGCCTTGGCTACCCAGGATTGAGGGGGGGGAAAAAAAACTTGTAATGTGCTCTATATCACAGAATGCTGATCATTGAGGGAGGAGGCAACGCAAGGAAATAAGCTGCATTTCAAATAATGAAGCACAAAGACTATAATGGAGAAAGCATACAACTACAGAGTTTTTGGAAGAGATGAAAGAAAGTCTATCTAAACTCCTTGATGCAAAGATTCATGGAAGAGAACAGGATCCACAGCATATGCTTGCAATGATATTTCCCACAATTCAAGAATGAGGTGACAAATACAATCCACATCCCAGATATATTCGAGTAGTACTGGGGTAGTGCTGGGACTTATTTTTATCCTGCTATATTGACACTAAGTATGCAGGTAAAGCTCCTCCAGCAGATTCTTGAAACATGTGGAGAAAGATTGTTTTGCAATTGTGACACCATATTAAACTACGCTCTGATTACTTTTCTGATTGAAAATGTATTTAAATTGGAAAAAGCAGATTAAAAGAGTTTAATATATCTCAGAAATCAAGTAGAAAGAAAACAAACAGATTGCGGGAACCATCCTGGAACAGATAGGCCTGATGTTCCCAGAACAGGAACTGACAGTTTCTGATAGACTATACTAAACAAAGAAGCTAGCTAGATCAGTGTAGAAGAAAGATGAATAGAGCAATATAATAAATAAGGACATTCAATGACCTGACTTAAAAAAATGCATGCGTGTATGTGTGTGTGTAGACATATATAAAGTAAAGCAATGGGAACACAACTAATACTGACAGCTGACTCTGCATTTAACAATAGCACAAGCCTATTTCCATAAGTTTATAAAGGCTAAACATTTTCCATGGACATAAAAGACAGCAAGAAACTTGCATATATACATTAAAGCAAGGCAATGCCACTCTCATGGCTACAGATATGGATACAGCATTCAAAAGATTATAATGAAGACAACAGATCTACAAATAGGAAAATAAAAGAGATAATAGGAGTTTGAAATACCTAGTGCTACCTCTGCTTCTTCATTCACACAAATTAAGAAACAGTAGGATAGGCCAGAAAAAAGAAACATTTATACGAGACACACATATTTAAGACTTCCTAGAATACTTACAAATTCTAATGATCCAGAGATTGCTATTTCTTGTTTCCAAGCTGTCCCACTGTATAAAGTGAGTAACAGTAGTCTAGATGAAACCACCATAGTGAGAATGCACAACTATTTGAAAGTGCCACACCCTACCAGCAGTAGCAAGTATCTCGCCAGCAACTGAAGAGCCATTTCAGAAGGTCTATTTCAAAAGCATCTTTTTAATCACTTGGATGATAGAATAACACTTCTGTAAAATGTATAGGACACAGATCAAAATCAGAAGCAAGAACATTAAGCACATGCCTCTGTCTCGGTTCTTCAAGCACAAAATACTATAATTCATTTTAAACTCCTAATGAAGGTAATCTTAATCCAACAACAGCTCTGACAATGTGTCCAGGCACATACTTCTTTCCATGAACTCAGATGCTCAAGCAAAAACCCCTGCCAGAGGTACGAGCTTGACAACCAAGGTCCAACTATTTAAATCACGACAGCAAGACTTGCTAGATATCATCTGTTATCAGCCTTCACATATTAATGGAGAGATTTGTATTCTTACTATGATTGAGGTTATGACATTTAGACTTCTCTAATAATGAGACTGCCTGTTCAAAAGAACAGCAAAGAACATACCTTTGTTGATGATGGTGGAGTAGGAAAATTAAGCCAGGCTGGAGCAAAGTCATGCTGCGCCATTTAGGTCCAGTCTCTCTGAATCAATGAAACAAGGCTTCAGCACCTCATGGCAAATCCCTGTAACTGGAAAAAACAAGAAATGAGTACCTTTCAGATACTTATCTTACAAGAGGATTACACTTGTGGTGTTTTGATCATTATTTCCCTTCTGTTTTCTGGTATTATTTTCTCACACAGATCTGTTGTTAGAATCTAACTAGCCTCATCTTATTTACAGCATCACATCTGCACTTTTATTAACGAAGTGTCACACTAATCAAATATATCACAGGTATCATGAAAATACAACTGTAACATTCACTCCTTCATTTCCTCTTATAAATGGGATGAAGCATCTTGCATAAGGTCTGATCAGAAAGCTGTGGCAAAATTAGCTTGTTTAAATATTTTCCAGTACTATCTAGAATGGTTTGCAGGGGCTATTTCATTAGCTTCCTAGAAGCAGCTGATTTTTCAAATTAGTCCCTAAAAGTTAATCTTAGAGGCCATATTAAAGTTCCTTAATAAAAGAATAGATGCTCAGGACCACCACAAGCCCCATATTTTCTCTAGATTTAATGAAAATAGCATTTACATGTCCAGAAATACTGTCAAAATCCAGTAAAATTCTCTAGTTTGAGAATGGGCAAGAGAAGGTAATAGCTTAAGATAAAACCCAAGAGTACTTTTTCTACCCCATGCTCTCTCCACAGGTGGGAAAACATCTCTCAGTAAGCAAGAGAATGCAAGATAATACAAACTATATTTCTTGAAGCTGAACAATAGCACAGAAAGGAAAGAAATGGATGAAACTGCCTGAATTATAAGGGTATGTGAATTATGCTCTGCAGCTGGATACTGCAAAATTGTCAATGACTCAAAAATATCTTAAGTATGATATACACACTATTAGAAATTCAGCTAGTGAAAACATAATTAACATCCACGTGCATTTTACAAGGAGATCCAAATAAATGCATATTCCACATCTCTGCACAACAGAGTGCAGATCTGTTAGCACAGGTATAGTTCACTTTATTCTAAAGCTGCTGTAGTTTCAGTAAGTTTTAGTAAGAACTGTGGAATCTGAACTTGATAACTGATAATTATTGTTGTATTCTAGCCTGAACCAGACTACTGTAGACTTCCAGTGACAAGAGAATGTTCCAACTTCTAAAATGAAGTATAGCAGATTTGTAAGCATTAAACTGCACTACTTTGTTGAGGTGCTGGTACTTTTTTATGCAGTGAGCTCATACTAAAATTTTTAGGTACCTCTGATACCAGTGTTAAACTCTAAGGCAAGATGCACAAAATCCGCTATCATTAAATAGAGACAAGTTTCAAAAGTATGTGTCACCCAAATAACTTGTTATAAATTACTGAAGTCATTCAACACTCTCTTCTAAATTAACTTCAAAAGAAATTCCTGAGAAATTTTCTAAAGAACCCAATTAGTTCAGACTAGTAAAAAAAAAAAAGTTCTAGTATTACCAAGTTATTGGTGAATCGGCTATTAGGTATGGGACAACAAAAGCACTAACAATGTGATTTCTTAATAAATTAACCTTACTGTTTTTAGAAAACTAGTCAAGCTTCCTGAAACTACTATTTATCCAACTGCCACAAAAAGATTTTATTCTTAACTTACTAACATCCCTACTTTTTACCTTGGCACATAAATCAAGGGCTGAGGTGAGACCTGGTGACCAATCCAAGGATTGGAAAGGTGGTTTTAACCAAACTTTGCCCACAGCTCACTGATACTGGGTGTGTATTTCTTCCCACAAAAAATATTCTAGAAGCAGATTCAAGTCTTCCCCATGTTCTCAGTCCTCCAACTAAAAGCTCTAAAAAGGTTTTTGATAGTGCTGCTGAGGCAGATGAGTCAATCCCTTTCCTCCAAAACAGTATAGTGAAGTGACAAAGAAAGAAGTCTGAGCCAAAACTAAATACTCAGAGTGCAAAGTCAGCAGCAGAATATCTATAAATTTCAATAAGCCCATGAAAGAAACTATTTTAGGCCTAATTCTTCCAGATAATTTTGATAAAAGAACAATAACAAAAGCATAGGTGTATTTTTAGAACCAATTTCATAGGTTTACAGTTAAAGACTACCAAGAAAACCAACTACTGAAGATACTGATCTCCACACCACTGAAGTAAAGATGACACTTTCTCTCATCTGATTATACATGTTATTGGTCTGGCAATCAGATACAGGAAAATCGAGTATTTTCATTATTAAACCTTATTTAATCACTAACTTCTAAAAGGGACAAATACCCTATCCATAATTAAATTGGGAAAAACACAGCAGATGAGGAAAGGACAAATATTAATTTTTTTTTTAAAAAACCTACACAGCCTACCCAGCTTTAAGTTGACAATACCATGTTTTACTGGGCTTCATACATACTCTTAGAGATGCTACCTTTCTGATGCTGCCAACAAATTTGTCCTAGAATGTATTTTAATATAAAAACATTTTCACTACAAGCATGAGCTCTGCTTTGATGATCTAGCAAATATCCAATGGCTCTAGGATACTCTTCAGTCTTAGGAAGGTATTTTTCGTAAACTGAAAATAGATCACAAAAAGCTAGAATGGGATGTCAACAAGACCACTCTGCTGCCACAGACAGGATTTTCTATGCTTAAACACCTCGTGATCAGCTTGGTCACCAAACAGCAGTTTGACTGATTGTTTCTTTCCAACTTAAGTTAAACCAACAACAGAAACTATCACTTTCTTCTGCAATATGTCCCAGTATTGAACTACTCTTACATCACTAGAAAGGTTTCTTCTATAAGGTCTGACATAAGTCTTTTTTCCTGCTATTCAAGTCCATTACTTCTTAAACTATCCCCAGCAGAGACATTTCTGCATTCTGTGTCCCCCAAACCACTTGCACCCTCTAGTCAGATTCATAGTATCTACAAATTTAATAAGCATACGTTCCATTTCATGATTGAACTTAGTAATAACAATACTGAAGAGACTTCTTTAGAAATTCACTTGATACATCCTTCCAGCTTGACATCAAACAAGAGCTGCCTTTACAAAGACTGAGGAGCCACTAAGGCAAGTAGGTAACATTGATGAACAATTTAGAAAAACACTTCTGCCTTTCAGAAACACGTGACTCATGAGGTTCAACAAGGCCAAGTGCA
>NW_010551763.1:0-952 GCF_000687285.1 Phaethon lepturus
CCATGCCGCCAGGAAAAAGAAAAGAGGTTGCAATGGCCGAAGCCACTATCTGGTCATTACATGACGCATCTAATTCAGTGACTTGGCGCTTTCTTCTAATTTTCATTCAATTCTTATAGACATGCATTACCTGTCGCATTGTAGGTGTAAACATGGTTAACCGACCAATATAGCAAGGTCCTCCCATCGGATTATGAGGAATACCGGGCCAAGCCCTATCCCCACAAATCAGAAATACTCCTGGGGGGAGCAGCCGCCCTCCTGTAGTATTAACGAGCTGGCGGCAGTCTATTTCTTCAGGCCAATCTGATTTTCCTGTAACATTATGCCACACAATTATTTGAACCTGCCGACCGTTATTGTTATAGGTTGGTGTCCCAAAGCTTATCGACCCTGTCCTGCTAACAGGCCACAACTGACTCATCCTGTCTGCACAGTTGAGCATGTGAGACACATTACTCAATTGTGAAGGAGCAACGCTTCCTAACAGATCTAACTCCTGGAGTGGGACAGGAGAAGAATAAGATAAATAAATAAAGGTCTTCTGCCAATATGATGCATTACAAGAAGGCCAGGTATATGTTCCTTGCTTTAAGCATTCTCCAGTGCTTTTAAATGTCAACTGCAGCCTGGTACCATTCCACCAGCTTTCAAAGGTACTTTTAACGAGGTTTTCCAGGTTTAATATGGGGACGCCAATAAACAAGTTCGGAAGGGTTTCTCGGCCGATTGCATACTAATACAAAAGTCAGTGACACCTGACTGGTTGGCCCAGGTAGTCCACATATTTTGACAGGGCTCAATTCTATAGATAGCGATAATCACTAAACAAGTTCGGAAGGGTTTCTCGGCCGATTGCATACTAATACAAAAGTCAGTGACACCTGACTGGTTGGCCCAGGTAGTCCACATATTTTGACAGGGCTCAATTCTATAGATAGCGATAATCACT
>NW_010551764.1:0-2498 GCF_000687285.1 Phaethon lepturus
CGCTGCGCACCTGCGGCAGCTCTCCTGCCCGGGAAACCCCAGTCGCTCGGGTCTAGTCACGCTCTCCACTTATGTCACCCGCTGTTAGAAATAGGACAAGGGTGTGCGCAGTGTCCAAAGAGTCTGCTTGGGGTTTTTTTGGAGAGGAGCTGGGGGGGGGTCTCTTCAAAGGAGGCTTATTTGCCTGTTGTGCTTAAATTCGAAACTTAGAAATGTGGGTGGGAGGAGATTTTTTTTCCTGCCCCTTTGCTTATTGTAGGATTCTTCTCCTTCCTTGTCCAGCCTTATCTTACACGTTTAATGAAGAGAGCACTCAGATTCCCCTTCACACGCACCGACCTGCCTACTGCGTGACCGCTGGGGTTCTGGAAGGAGCTCCCGGCAGTCCATCCCTCGTCCAGGCTCTCAGTGTCGTTCAGCTGCAGTTAGAGGTCCCCCTTTTTCGGGGGGGTGGAGGGGGACAGAGAAGGGTGACAGAAACATCATAATTTACTGAAATTATATATAAATGAATATCAGAAAACTAATGGAGTTTGCTAATTTCCTTGTTTCCCTCTCTACATCTTCACGTTACAGCGCTACAGCGTTGCCTTGACATCAGGCTCCAGGCTGGTGGTACTGAGTTTGGAAAGCTTTCATGCACTTCATTTCATCTTTGAATTGCATATGATTTTTCTCTCATTTTTAAGGGACTCTTCTGCTTCAGAGGAAACATGTTCTGACATGCTGGAGTTTGCTGGTGGTAAATATTTCCTTCGACTACAAAGTGCATGTGTGAAAAAGGTTTGCTTTTTTTATGGAAATATGTTTATTTCTCGCTTGCTCCATTATCTGCCGTTATTAATAACCTGTAAACGAGTTGACTCCGGAGGTCTGAGTGAAACAGCACTTTCGGATCTGTACTTTCAGCCACACCGTGCTGAGAAAAGTGCAGAAGCTCTGTATATGCGTGTGTGAGAGGGATTCATGCGATGCGTATGACAGTTTGCATACCAGACTCAGTGACAAAGTAGGGACCACAGGTGAGTCCCCAAGAGATCTGCTTTGCCGAGAGGATTTTTCCAGCCCCTAACCACAGAGGAGAAGTACTCAGCTATCCAACTGCTCCCCAGAGTTGTGGGTTCTGATTTGTTTCAACTGAAAATAACCAAGAATAGAAAACGACACGTAATAAAAAGTCCCCAGCCAAGTAACCGTGTGTGCTGCTCTTCCTCTCAAATAAGAGCTCCCCCATGGGCTGAGGTCTCGGTGCCCGGGCGAGAGAAAGGGCTGCAAAGGGTTAAGCCGCTGACTTACTTGCTAGGCAAAGTTTGAGGAAGAATATGTTTGAGGCTGAGTACGCGGCAGCCCGCGTTTGAAATCTGTCACCCTCACTTAGGAGCTCTGCATCCCTGGTTGTCACCGGTGAGTAATGATCACACGGCGATAAGATCGCTCCGCGGCGTTGCGCCGGAGCCGCCGGGGGAAAGAGAAGAAAGGAAATTACGAGGCGTTTAACCGCTTTAGCCGGGTGTTCTTCAGTGTCATCGGTGGGTGTCAGGGTCAAATGACCGGCTGGACAGCAGCTTGGAAAGAAAATTTCCTTCCTCCTTTCCTTGAGAGAAACCTTGGGTGATGGTGACCATTGGCAGCTATGGAAAACAGAGACCTTGGTGGTGATCCTTAAAATAATACCATGCCGGAGCCCAGCTGTTCTGCCACTTTCTCCCCTTTCAACCTGCCGGACCCCGTGGGCTTTGGGTGACCTACCGAGGAGGACTCACCTCCACAGGAGCAGGTAACGGTTAGTAAAATCACTTTCTGGATTGACACAATCTTGATTTGACCAAAGTGTGTCCTGAGTGTATGTCTCTGATTTGAAGTGTGGGCTGGTTGAGGGGCAGGGAGGGGGACAGGCATAATTCCGCCTAACCTCTCTGAGCCTGTGGGGCAGGGCAGCCGCCTGCATGCAACCTTGCAGAAGTTTTTAGCATTCCCACTTTCCTCCGTGACTGGGGGCACAGTGGGCAGAAATGCCTGTGATGGACAAAGGTCTGCTTTGCCTTATGTGTTGTCGACAGGTTGCTAATATCGGGGACGTGGAGAAAGAAGGGACGGGTGGACAGAGGATGAGAAAGACTTAGAATGGGGAAGTTTTACACGAGAAAATGCACCGGTTTTTCATCAGCTTCGGGAAAGAGATATGAATCATGCGCAGAGAAGTGCTCTCAAAAGTAAGCAGAGCCTTAAAAAAAAAAGAAAGAAAAAAGCAAATACAAAAAAAAAGAAAAGTCTTAAAAAGTCAAAAAGGCCCCAGAACAGCCTTTGAAAAAGGTTGTTCATTCGCCGTTGGACCCTACGGGGCTTCTGATCCTTTCATCCCTCGGGACCAGCTGGGAGCTGTAGGCAGAGCCTCGACTTCAGAGCAGCCCCGTCTCAGACCCGGGGGTACAGGCTCCCCCCGGGCCTGACCCCCGCCAGACCCGCTTCCTCCCGGCCGGCCGACGCCCGCGGAGGTC
>NW_010551764.1:2529-3812 GCF_000687285.1 Phaethon lepturus
CCCCGGTCGGCCGAGCCTCGCGGAGGTCCCCGGGCTACCTCCCCTCCATCCCGGGGGCCCAGAGCACACCCCGTTTTCCGAGGCAGCGGTGCCGGGAGGGGAGCGGGGCCTCGTCCTCAACTCTTTTCCCCTCGCCGAGTCCCCCGTGACATGTCGGGCTACCCGCGCTCTCCCTTCCGCACCCCGCATCTCCATCACTCCGCGCATCCACGTAGATGAGGGCACAACCTCTTCTCCGAGCGGGCCGGCAGCGCGGCTCGGCTCGGGGCTGTCAATACACGGGGGCTCTGCTTAAGCCCCCTTGGAGGGCACGGGGTGGAGAACAGGAGCCACGCCGAGCACACGGCGGTTGGGCTGACCCTCGCCAGGGCTCCGCGACGGGCTCCTCGGTACGGCTTATTACGCCTTTGAAGTCGTGAATAATTTAGCTCCCCCCGCCAAGGGAAGGGCGAAGGAGGTGCGGAGACAACGGCGAGTGATTCAGCTTTTGAGGTACGGCTGAGCAGAAAATGCAAGCTAGTGCGCAGCCAGGGGTGAGGGAGAAGCAAACTCCGAGGCATTTCAGTTGCCTTTTCTGCTTCCTCGACACATGGCATTGATCAGCTCTCCTCTTCTCTCCTCCATCCCTCCCCAGCCCCTCTCTTAAAGTAACTCGCAGCAAAAGCCGTATTGTGCATTTTCTTTACTAATGGAGGAAAATTCTCTACCGCTAAGGCAAATGCTCTTCGCACACCCCACGTCCTACCTTGACGGCTGTATCCTATCGCTCAAGTCCTTCTCGGTATTAAATAGTCTTGCCTTTAAGTGGACTTGTCAGGACAAGGCAGTACCTTCCTACGGAACTGGGCGGCGGGGGAAGGGTTACCCCGAAAAAAGCGCAGAAACCCGGGATGCATATACACACACATGGACACGCAAGGTGTGGGGGGGGGGGGGGGGGTGGGGAGGAGGAGGAGGAGTTTGTTAGCGCTTTAGGGCAAAAGGTGGTTTCTCCAGCGGTTTTAAAATCTTTCTGACTGATGATGGAAATCAGACAGAATACTAAAGGAGGTCCGTCTCTTCCCTGAGGGTTGGACTTTCTTTTATTCTATGTTATATTTACTCCGTGCTGCTATTCCCTACCTAAAAGTTCGCAGTGGAGGAAGCAGAGGGAAAGAAGGGTATGGGGGAGGCGGGCTTGTCGGTGGCTGCACATGAAATATCGCCATGTTGGTGGAGAGCACGGCTGTGATTATTGCTAGCGAGAGCATCTCGCAGTTAGGACGGCAGCTCGGGGAGTTGTT
>NW_010551765.1:0-212 GCF_000687285.1 Phaethon lepturus
CCCCCCCGGGTGCTCTACGGGGGCTGGCGGCCTCCAGGCTGCAGGGTGACACCACAAGGTGGCACCTAGACGTGGTGTGGTGACGCCTCTGTGTTCTTGGGACACCCCACTGTGTCCCCACCCCATCTCCATGTCACCTCGGGGCACCCTATGGTGGTTGGGGGCCTCCGAGCTGCGGGGGGACACCTACGCGTGGCGTGGGGGGAAGACGG
>NW_010551765.1:411-1085 GCF_000687285.1 Phaethon lepturus
GACCCCCCCAGATGGCGACCACGACCTGAAGCACTGCCAGTACGTGACGGAGAAGGTGGGTGATGTCCCCAGCGCGTCCCCAGCGTGTCCCCACCGATGTCCCCACTGACGTCCCTGTGTCCCCAGGTGCTGGCAGCCGTCTACAAGGCGCTGAGCGACCACCACGTCTACCTGGAGGGGACGCTGCTGAAGCCCAACATGGTGACACCAGGCCACGCCTGCACCAAGAAGTACAGCCCCGAGGAGATCGCCATGGCCACCGTCACCGCCCTCCGCCGCAAAGCCCAACATGGTGACACCAGGCCACGCCTGCACCAAGAAGTACAGCCCCGAGGAGATCGCCATGGCCACCGTCACCGCCCTGCGCCGCACCGTGCCCCCCGCCGTCCCCGGTCGGTGCCACCTGCTCCCCGGCCCCACGGCCATGTCCCCATGGTGTCCCCATGCCCACGGCCACATCCTCATCCCCATCGCCACGTCCCCATGGTGTCCCCATCCCCAAAGCCATGTCACTGTCCCCATGGCCACGTCCCCATGGTGTCCTCATCCCCATGGCCACGTCCTCATCCCCATGGCCATGTCCCCATGGTGTCCCCATCCCCATAGCTATGTCGCTGTCCCCATGGCCACGTCCCCATGGTGGCCTCATCCCCATGGCCACCTCCTCCTCCCCC
>NW_010551765.1:1197-1877 GCF_000687285.1 Phaethon lepturus
CAGGTCCCTGTCCCCATGGCCACGTCCCCATGGTGTCCCCATCCCCATAACCATGTCACTGTCCCCATAGCCACATACCCAGGGTGTCCCCATCCCCATGGCCATGTCCCCATCCCCACGGCCATGTCCCCATCCTCATAGCTACGTCCCCATGGTGTCCCCATTCCCATAGCCATGTCCCCATCCCCACAGCCAAACCCTTACGGTGTCCCCATCCCCAAAGCCTGTCACTGTCCCCATGGCCATGTCCCCACGGTGTCCTCATCCCCATAGCCACATCCCCAGGGTGTCCCCATCCCCATGGCCGTGTCCCCATGGTGTTCCCACAGACACATCCCCATGGCCGTGTCCCCACGACGTCCCCATCCCCATGGCCGCGTCCCCGTCCCCGGGGGTGGCCTCCTGACCGTGTCCCCACGCCCCCAGGCATCACCTTCCTGTCCGGAGGCCAGAGCGAGGAGGAGGCGTCCCTCAACCTCAACGCCATCAACCGCTGTCCCCTGGCGCGGCCCTGGGCCTTGACCTTCTCCTACGGGCGGGCGCTGCAGGCCTCGGCGCTGCGGGCCTGGGCCGGCAAGAAGGACAACACCAAGGCGGCCCAGGAGGAGTACGTCAAGAGGGCCCTGGTAGGTCGCCGTCCCCCCGGGGCCGCGGCGGGCGGGGACGGGGGTCAAGGCCAA
>NW_010551766.1:0-2240 GCF_000687285.1 Phaethon lepturus
ATTTTTCATCGTCCCCGTTTAAACGGGCTGCACGTCCATCAGGGAAGTTTGAAGCTCGTTATAATATATATATAAAATATAATACAGCCCCGCCATACAAGCAAATGTTGGTTGTTGCAGCGGGTAGAGCTGGGATAGCTCTTGCGACACATGATCCGCAAAACTTGCACGGGATCCTTCGACGACTCGATTAAAAGCGTGCTGAGATATAAATCCAAATAAAACGGTAGAACGTATTAAGGAAAATTTATACCACCCTCCTCTATATAGAGGTATATTTTGATTTTCTCATTATTTATGCCTGTGTACCTACGGAAAGAAGAATGTATGTGAGAGGGGCACCCAACTTTTGAGACGAGGACTCGTTTCACAGTGAATCCCAGCAACGTCTACGAAGAGCTGGTGCAACGCTTACTTGGGTGACCAAGCGCTTACAGGGGAAGAAAGAAAAGAGGGGAAAAAAAAAAAAAGGGAGAGAGAGAGAGGGCTTTTTAGAAAGTTAAATAACTGTCCCCGTGCCCCGTGCCCGTGCCCGCTCCCAGCCGTCGCCGAGTGAGCTGTTCTTCAGTGTGAGTTGTCACTCCGGTACTAATAAAATGTGATGGTCTAATTGTGTTAGCAATTTCCCATCATATTATATTAATATGCATCATAGTAGTATCCGTTTTCACGGAGAGAGAGAGAGGGCTTTTTAGAAAGTTAAATAACTGTCCCCGTGCCCCGTGCCCGTGCCCGCTCCCAGCCGTCGCCGAGTGAGCTGTTCTTCAGTGTGAGTTGTCACTCCGGTACTAATAAAATGTGATGGTCTAATTGTGTTAGCAATTTCCCATCATATTATATTAATATGCATCATAGTAGTATCCGTTTTCACTAATGTGACATGAAAGGCAGTAATTTGATTAGTTTTCCCTATGGTTACAGAGAGGGAGCTTGGCCTCCTGGATGGGCCGTACTCCGGGCAGCTGGAACATCGAGGCTGCTTCGCCTTGAGGAGCTCTCCTCACCTTTGGGTACCTTGGTGCCACAGCTGCTAAACACACAGTTCGTAAAGTTTTGGGGAATCCTGGGTAAAAGCAGATGTTAGACATGGGAAGGATGGGCTGGGACGGTCTCCATCCATCCTGGTGTTTTCCTGTATTTTCCAAAACTCACAACCACCATCTCCATGAAAATTAATGGCAGCTTTCATATAGTGAAGGTCTTATCTACTACAGGTACCTCAGCCCTGACAATGTACGCCAGTGAAGCCCTCCCTGCTTATACGTTACGGCTTTTGTAATACTTCTTTCCTCTTTTGTGGGCAAGCCTTTTAGAGCCCTCCTGCTATCGCGTTCCTTCCGCTGTGGTCTTTAGAGAGGCAAATACAGGTGCTTGTAACTCAGAAGCGGCTCATGTCATCGCACGCTTCGAGGATGGTGACGTTATTCTGCAGATGTCACTTCAGTCCCAAGCTCAGGGTTTCTTTGCTTGCAGCCTTGAGCAAATACTACAGTTACCAACGTGCTGAGGCTACAGCTGTAAAATGGGAATAATAATTTTTGTCCTCTTCATGCTTTGCAGTTTTTTGTAGCAGGGGCTGTCTTATGATGGCTACTTGCTGTCACTAAGGCAATCTTGACCGGTCCCCAGCATAAACCAGCAAGCCAGCATCCTCTCCATACCAGCAGCCTTCAGAACACTTACTACAAACTCACGATGCAGCCGCCGCTTCTTGTCCTAATTAAAGAGCTGACGGCACTGGAAATATTTCTGCAGGACCGCTCACCAGAACGGGTAAAGGAGGAGAGGGCCCCAGATGAAGGAAGACGCACACCCGTGCCGGGCAGCCGCCAGCTGGCGAGGAGCTATTTGATCCGGCAACCCACCCACCCCACGGCAAGGACTCCTGTTAAACCACGCAAGTCTGGGTAGTCCCACGATGCCGATTTGCTTCCCTGCCCAGAAGGATAGTCAAAACTCATCCGGCAGCTCCGTTTACTGTAGAACAATAAACCATGGGAGCGCACCATAAATCCCAGTAACGTGCTCGGAGGAAGGCAGCCGCTCCGAGGTCAGAGCCGGAGCTTCTTGGGAATTTTCAGACAAAAGATTTTTCATCAGAAATTGCTGATTCACTGAAACCGAAGCTTTCCCGTACGACAAACCAATCTCGCTGAAGCTTTCATTAGGGACCATCTCCCTGGCCCCGGGCAGAATTAATGGCCACAAGGAGAGAGGCAGAAGCCTCCTCTGAAACGACC
>NW_010551766.1:2284-2503 GCF_000687285.1 Phaethon lepturus
TGCCCCCCGCCGGAGCCTCCCGTAAGAAACCAAACAGCCCTTTACCCGGGCAGAGCAGCGCTCCGTGCCGCGGGTCTCCGCGAGGACGCGGGAGGGTGGGAGCGCGGAGGCTTCGCTCTGGGGGATGCGCTTGTCCCGCAAGGCGTTTCGTGGCTGGTGCCAGGAGAAACAGCCCCAACAGGGGCAGGAAGCCCACCTCTAACCCTAAACCTTGCCCCC
>NW_010551767.1:0-3753 GCF_000687285.1 Phaethon lepturus
CAAACCACTTCGATGACTCCTAATAGTTATCGCCAGATGTACTAATACACAACAAATCACGGTCCGGGAGGAGAGGGGGAGAGCAAATGAGTTCCTATTTCGTGAATCCCACTTTCCCGGGGAGCCTGCCCGGGGGCCAGGACTCTTTCCTCGGGCAAATCCCTCTTTACCCGGCGGGCTATGATGCTCTCAGGCATTTTCCGGCTTCGTACGGGGCGAGCAGCCTGCAGGACAAGACTTACACCTCACCTTGTTTCTACCAACAGTCCAACACCGTCATTGCTTGCAATCGGGCTTCCTATGAGTATGGAGCCTCTTGTTTTTACTCGGATAAGGAAATTAGTAGCGCCTCTCCCTCTGGCAGTGGCAAACAGAGGGGGCCCGGGGACTACCTGCACTTTTCTCCCGATCAACAGTATAAATCCAGCGGCGTCCAAGCCAAAATTGTAAATGACGAAGGCACCGACCGGAAGTACACGAGCCCTGTTTACCCCTGGATGCAGCGGATGAACTCCTGCGCTGGTAAGGCATTTCGATGCAATCGGGGGGGGGGGGGGGGAAGGAAAAGTTTCTTTCCCCAAAATTTTTAAAAGTTTCTTTCCCCAAGATTTTTTTTTTTTTTATGGTTCTTAGATAAAGCCCAGGCTGCTGGAGAGACACGGTTCCTGCGGGGCAATGTGTAACATGAAACCTTCCCAGGTTATTTTAGACCTGGCACGTTGGCACCCTGGGAACGGTGGCCGTGAGCCCAGCTTGTGGGTTCACCGGTGCAAGTTACTGGGGAATCCTTAGGAAGCAAGGGAAGGAAAAAAAAAAAAAAGAAAAAAAAGAAAAGAAAAGGAGCAGAGCAGTTTTACCACTCCTAAAGCCACCCCAACGCTTCTGCTCCGCTTCTTCATTGTCAGAGAGCGATGCAGGGAATATGCCCTCTGTACCGAGGCTCCAATGCATTTGTGGCACATTCCTCCTCGCCCCCTCCCCCAGCTCATTAGCCTGTAAGTATTGGATATTGAGAGCACGTTTCTGGGGCCGTGGGCGCACTCCCGTGGCATCGCGGATTTTCTCTGACTTACAAGTGAACTTCACGTAATTGAACTATTCTGCCCAGGAGTGGTGCTGGGGGGAGGGTTGGATTGGGGTGGCACTTATTTTTAATAATCCTATATTAAGACGTTTACTTCTAGTGTTTGCTAATGACTCCCCTCCTCTCCCTTCCTCCTGAGTTTATGCTTGCTGGATTGTGGGTCGCATTTCTTTTTTAGAGAGTCAAACTTTTAGCAAGACCATTCTGATGCTGCTTTGCATTCGAGTGCAATAAATTCCGGAGCAAATGGCAAAGGCTCTTCTATGATCTTTAGTTGATGTCTATAATTATGCTTAAATTACAGACCCTCTGTAGTCACAGCCATGGCAATAGAGTGTGTTTGTGTAAACACACCCGCATATGCGTGCACACACACGCGCACACACACATGCCTGCAGCTCCCCGGATCGCACACGTGTGTGTGCGTGTGTGTGTGTGTGCGTGCGTGTGTGTGCGCGCACGGGCTCTCAACACGCAGATGGGAGACTCTGCTCAGTGATTCACACGGTTGCTACCACCTACTTCACCTTCCCCAAGTCCACCTTAAAGCTTTTTTGTATCCCAGTTACCCCACCACCGTAAGCATGCTGCACATCCGCATTTACAGCTGGTCAGGCAGGAGAAAAGGAAAAGAGGGACACAGACAAAAAAAGCCTCCAGGAAAACAGAGCAGCTCCCCCCCTCCGTGATTGTGCCTGCAAAAAGAGGCAGAATATACTAACCACTCTTTCTGGTCTGAAATCACTGGGCCCTGTCCAATGCGATCGTTTTGTCTTTACTTCTACAGGTACAGTATATGGAACTCATGGGAGACGAGGGAGGCAAACTTACACCAGATACCAAACGCTAGAGTTAGAGAAGGAATTTCATTTTAACAGATACTTAACCCGAAGACGACGTATTGAGATTGCAAACGCTCTCTGCCTTACTGAACGCCAGATTAAAATATGGTTTCAAAACAGGCGGATGAAATGGAAAAAGGAAAACAAATTCATAAATTCCACACAGCCCAGCAGCGAAGAAACAGAGGAAAAGTCAGGGGAGTAGAACCACGTTTAATAAACGCTACCAGGCCTTTCCTTAGTGCTTATTATTACTATTATTATTTAGCTTGTGTTCCTTCTGCTACTAAAATCCTATAGGTTTGTCACAGTCTATTAATTCCCAAAAGGCTTGGTTAAAAGATGCACATTTCCCATCATTTATGACTTTCTTTAATGTATGTGGAAGTCCTAGCTTTCGAGCGACGGGCATGTATGTATATAACCACCTTTTCAAAGCGTAGATTGCGTCGCTTAAAGTATTAGAGAAATAGCCCAGATTTTTTAATATTTGAGGTGAGCATCTGTGCGTGGGTGAGTGTCCCTGGCGTGCCTGTGTGAGAAGAGATAAGCGAGTGAATTTGGGTTTTGTTTTTTTTTTTAATTAGAAATTAAGTTCATATTGTAGAAATACGAGAGATTTTAGAAACTTTTGGTTTACGCTTTTGCTAACTCCCGCTACGTCAGGCCGTCTCGTTATGCTGTGTTTAGGAGCTTATGGTCTGCAGGGGAGAAAAAAAACTTTTACCATGCATAAGATATTTAAATGGCAAAAAGAAGAGAAATCTTTTTTTTAAATGGTTGTATAAAACCCTGGGTATAAACTTGCAGTTAAAGCAAAGATGAATTGCAGGGAGATTTTTTAAATGCCGCTAAACTTCCCTAATCTGCACTAGTAGTATTAAAGTAAAAACTCGGCGTTAAACTTCAGGGGAAGCGAGGGAAGAGGTTTCGAAGCGGGCGAATTTCTGTGGTTCCGGTTGAGCTTACACTGAGGTTTCGGTGAGCTCAGCTTTACACTGAAAGGGCTTTGAATTATGGACTACCTTTCTTGGTTCTTCGTGGGCTTGGGTCGATCCTTCTTTCTTTCCTTTTCTTTCCTTTCCTTTCCTTTTTTTTTTAATTTTTGTTTTAATTAAAAGAAAACTATCTGTCCTATTAAGTCGGGGACCTTCTTCCCCACTTTTGTGGTATCTTAATTCACAATGGTATTTCTTAGCACTGGAAAAAATAAATAGATACTCTAAAGAAACGTAGCTGCCGTAAAATGCTTCCACTTCGAGTTCTGTATAAGTAAAATAAGCGCAGCGAAAATATTGATTAATATATACGTTATATATCTCTGTATTTTATTGTGTGTGCGTGAGTGTGCGTGTGAAGCGGTGTACAAATACACTTGTATACGCATCAAGGCTCTTTTGTTTGGAAGGCAGCGCAACTTGGGCTACCGCTCTAAATATTTAAAAAGCCAAATCTGGAAGATACTAATGCAAAATGGCTACCGCCGCATTTAGAGGTGGGTTTTTTTTCCTTTTCCCCGAGAGGCGGAAAAATAACGGCCGCTGTAAAGCCGCCTGGAATTTGACCCCCTACTTGGAAAAACGCTGCACGATATTTATCTTTCATAGATACCTGCCATTTCACATCGGCAGGACCGGGTGCCTCTCGAAACCTCCGGCACGGGAAAAAGGGGGGGGGGAAATAAATAAAAACATGTATGTATATGGAAGGGACAGAGGCGTTGCCAGCGTCCGAGGACGGATCATATAGGATTTGTGAGCTGGTGTGAATAAGCCCCGCACAGAGGCGAGGACAGGCACAAAGCGGAGGGCTCTCCGCACGCACGAC
>NW_010551768.1:0-538 GCF_000687285.1 Phaethon lepturus
CTGCATCAAAGTTGCACAAAATTAGAAAATGCTCCTCTGAGAGGGCTTGTTTTAAATTTGAGTCATATTTCAATGTAAAATTCAGAACTCAGCTTGTAGCTAGTTGAAGAAAAAAAAACAACAAACAAAAAAACTTGAATTACAAATTACCTCCTTGTACATTATTGGCCATAGATAACTTGAAAGATATTAACAGTAATTGAATGCAATCCTTTTCTAATTATCAGTGATGGAAGAATTAGCAGTGTCCCAGGTCACATCCCCTTTTTGTGATAGACACAATATAGGTTATCTGCTGTTTTATTTATTTAAGATATTTAATTGCTGTGTTTTGTGCAAGAACTTAGTGATGACAGCCCTGTGTTTTGTTGTTGTTAATAATTTCTCAGGATACTTTGCACTGTGGAGAAGCAGTGCCATTACCAATTTATTCTTGCGAGGAGTGAGAGAGTTGCATCTTTAATTGAAACAAAGTTATTGTAACTGCTTGTATAAAGTTCTTCCTTCTGGGTTTTTTTTTGGTTGGTTGGTTGGTTTT
>NW_010551769.1:0-842 GCF_000687285.1 Phaethon lepturus
ACGTTTTTCATTATTGCCTCCGAGGAGTTCGGAGATGAGAGATTAGGGGGAAAAGCACACAAATCCACCGCTGCGGGAAAGAAAAATCTCTCTTCGGTAAGATGTGAAAATGCCATGGAAATACCGGCTGCATCCAAACGTGAACTCAGGTAGCCCAAACTCGTGACGGGGTGACCAGATGTGGGCTGTGAGCAGCTGCCAGCGTTGCTTTAGCGAAGAAAATCTAAGAGAAAGTGGAGCGAGGAGGATCTCCGCACCTGTGAGAGGGCTGCTCCTCCCCTTTCCTCCTTCTGCCACATCCTTTGCATTGTTTTTCACAATATTTTGAGCAAACCCCAAATGTTTCCATTCGGGGAAGCACAATATTGGCTTTTTTACATATAACATAGGGCAACAGCGTTCCCAGCGCACACACTGCAGACACGACCAGGACCTGCAGCCGGGCCGGAGGAATCGGGGAAGACACGACGCAGGAGCTTCACGGGACGCAGCAGCTTCACGGCGTCTTGGGGTGCACCCGCTGACTTGAGATTTTTTTCCATTTGGGAGAAACAAAGGGGGTTTGAGAGAAACAAAGTGGGTTTTTTGTGCAGTGGGATCTTTTTTTTTTTTTTTTCTTTTAGGAGGCACCCACAGAAAGTGAAGCGGGTCCCTGGAAAAGAGGCAAGGCAGCAGACCGCAGGAGCGAAAGGGCGAAGAGGGGGGTTTGATGCATCCCCTAGGCTCTCGTCCAGCAACGCAACGTGATTTCTTGCAAATACTCATTTGCCCAGCGCAAAACACCTTACATACCTCCTCCTGGCCCTCGGCTCGCGGTCCAAACCCGAGCCCCATATCAACTC
>NW_010551769.1:873-1323 GCF_000687285.1 Phaethon lepturus
CCGATGGGCTCGGAGCCTGTCCCGCGGGGACGGCCACGGCTTGAGCAGGGACTGAGCCTCCGCAGCCTGGATTTGAGCAAGAGCTCAAGATTGCTTCTAGCTTCAGAGGTCGTTTGGCACAACACCCTACAGCCGCGGGAGGAGAGGAGGCATCTGTGTAGGCGAACCAAGCTGAGGGATGAAAAAGCCACCCGGGGAAGGCTCGAAGGCGCGGGAGAGCGCAGAGGAATGGAAATAGCCGCACGCGAGAAGCGGAACCAGAAATTCCCGTCCCAAAGGAGTTTCTCCTTAATGCGAGCAAACGCAGGCGCTGAAATCCCTCGCCACTGCTCCCTAAAGGTTTTATCCCCCAACATTTGGACTCGCTGCCCAGAATAAGGAGGATTTAGGGCCTTTTCCTAGACGTCTGTGCTCGCCTCTCTCCCAGCCAGCAGCGCGCTGCTGGCGTCC
>NW_010551769.1:1358-1906 GCF_000687285.1 Phaethon lepturus
CGTTTTCGGCCCCGCTACGCTCCGCGCCGCAAGGGGAACGTTGTTGGGGGTTTTTTATCTCCTTCCCGCTCCGGTTTTATCGGTTATTTATTTATTTGGGTTTATTGCTTTCCTTGTTCGCTTTGTCGTTTCGTTTACTCAATCCCCGAGGCTGCTGAAATGAGGCGCCGGGAAAGAAAATATAGGACAAATAATTATTATTTGCATGTTCTCTGGAACAAGCCAAGAAAGAGTCTCCGGGGAGAGGGTGGGATTCGCCTCTGTTTGTTTCTTCAGAGGCAATATTAAAAAGGAAAAATGTGGAAAGGCGGGTGGAAGAGTTAACCCTTGCTGGAGCCGTGTCTCCGCACCACGGAGAGGGCTGAGAGCTCCCAGCAGCGGGGAGGAGAAAGAGGATGAATCAGAAACAGGTTCCCTGGTGATTTTGGCTTCCCACCAGCAGAAACAATGCAGAAATAAAATGCAAGAGGAATCCCTGGCAGCAGGGAGAGAGAAGCCATGCGGTCTGGTACTCAGGGCAAAGCGAAGGGCAGGGTTATTTTTTTCCC
>NW_010551770.1:0-981 GCF_000687285.1 Phaethon lepturus
TGGCCCCTGCCACCCTCCCGGGGGTGGGAGTGCAGCTCCTGCTGGCTGCGGCGCTGGGTGGGTCTTGACATGGCTGTGAGTCGATTGCTGCCATCACTTGATTGTAAGTATCATAGTTTAATATTGAGTACGTGTTGAATAATCAATTTGCAAGTATTTAAATAACAATGAACTATTAGTTTACAAATATTGTCTGATTATTAAGCACTTAATAATTAGTTAATAAATACAGAAAGTATTGTATCAGTGTAGCATGTGAAATCAAAGATGCTGTTTGGCTGCCTCCTCACTGAAAAGCGCCTTTCTCCCCAGGGGTGGAGGAGCTGGTTCAGTCCTGGGTTCGTCTGCAGCAAGTGTGGGTGACAGGGCCGCTGGCGCTGCCCCACTGATTGCCGAGCAGGAACCATGCCTGTGCTGGGACACACCATTTCTGCCCTTGAAAGGAGGTGGGGAGAGACCTGCCCAGGGTTTACTGAACGCCTGAGGAAGAAGCTGGGCTGCCTGCGCCGAGGACAACACTGCTGCCTGCCCTGCTCCTGGCTGGGGACAGCCCTGCCCATCCCTAAGCTAATTACAGCTTCTGCTCATTATAGCAGCATGGGCTTTGACAAGGTTGTAAATCCGTCACCATCATAAGAATATGGACTGAATTGTACATTGTCTAAATACAGACTAATGAGTTAATGACTATTCTGGCTGTTGTTCACATCCTGAATAAAGAGTTGGACACATGAAGATGGTGTGAAAAGTGCCTTTTCGCCCAGAGATTATCATCTCAGATGTTGAATTCAGCCTGGTGCATGCCGGCCTCATGAGCTTCAGGGACAAACACGACCGGACCCCCACGTCTGGCGGGGGTCCATGCACCCTGCCCACCCCCCGCCTGCCCGGAACCCAGCGCCCTCCCACCCCCCGCACAGAAAGAGCCAATGCAGTCTCTGTGGCTGAGCCCAAACACACTGGCCTGGGTGTCTGTCCCAC
>NW_010551770.1:1113-2391 GCF_000687285.1 Phaethon lepturus
GACTCAGGCTCTGTTTTTGAGCCCCCAAAAAAGCCCCATGAGGCTGTTTTCAAGCCTGGAAAACACAGGACTTGGTCTCCATTTTCAAGTACAGAAAATCAGGCCTTGGTCTCTGTTTCTGAGCCCCAAAACCAGCCATATGGGCCAGGTCTTGACACCCAAGGACACGTATCTCCCTTTGAAAACCAAAGTCTCTGACTTGCCCTCCTTTCCTGAAGTCAAATAAGTGGGGTTTTCTACCCCTAAAACAGGCCCCACAGCCCATGTTCAAGTCTGAAAAATACAGGATATTTAGTCTCTGTTTTTAAGTGAAAAGTTAATTTTAATTTCTGCAGAATTTAAGCCTGTGTTTCTGAACCTAAAACCAGCCAAACGAGCCTGGTTTTGGGCCCCCATAACAGCCCCTGAGCCCCCTCTCAAGGCCTGAAAAACAGGACTCAACCTCTGCTGCTGAGCCTTGAAACCAGCCCATTGAACTTGTTTTTGGGTCCCAGAAACACACCCCCCAGTCTGTGTTTAAGACCCAAACCCACCAAATGACCCTGGTTTTGAACCCCAAGAACATGACTGAGCCCCCAAACCCCTCAACTTAGCCCTGGGCTGAGCCCTAAACCCAGCTGGTGCTGGCCCACACGTGGTGTCAGGGGCAGGCCTGGGCCCGCGCAGGTGCCCTGAGGCCCTGCCCCACCCGGCCACACCCTCACACCTCTCCAACTGGATGGGGCCAGGGTGGGGCCTGGTTCCACCCTGAGGGGGAGGAGGCGGCCATAACCTGTGGACATAGGGCTGCCGAGTACCAGTATTGAGTCATTGTTTCACAAGTATTGACTAATTAATTAATAACTATTGAAAGTATCGCATAAAAATTGAATGAAGAGTTGAAACCAAAGACGGTGTTTGAGCTCCGACAATCACTTTCACCCCAGAGACCATCACCTCCTGTGGAACGACTGGCCTGGTGCATGCCGTCCTCCCGCATCTCGTGGGCCAGCGTGACAGTGCTGTTTCTGCACCCAAACCCACAGTATTTAGCCCCGTTTCTGCACCATCCCAGGTCCAGCGTGATTTTGGGGAAAAAGGAGGAGGGCCACCCGCAGTCCCGTGTCCCTCACCTCACTCCAGAGCTGGGGTGGGGGCACCCTCCCTACAGAGATGGCCTGGCTCCCTGCTGCTGACTCCCAAACCGTGCCAGGCTGCGGCAAGGGTGGCTCTGCCCCCGCCCAGGGGAGCCCTGGAAACAGAACTTGCAAGAGCTCCGTCGGCCCCACTTCCCGGGAC
>NW_010551770.1:2488-4327 GCF_000687285.1 Phaethon lepturus
CGCCCCATGGCCACTGCCGCCCGGGTGTAAAAAAAATATTAAGCGGGGACAAAGAAAAAAAGAGAAGCCCAGGGAGCTTGCTGGCATCACTTTAGTGTCTCTTTTTCTACAACCAGATTTGTGCGTAGGAGTGTGGATGTATGAAGGACACACACATTGTTATCTGCTTCTTTCAACGTGCTTGAAGGACAGACGCAACTTAAAGCCTCCTGCAACTCGTAGCAGGAACAAGCGTCAGAAGAAAAGAGAAGTCCTGTTCAAGGGAAGGGAGCCTCCAGCCCCAGACATTGATAAAGAAGGACCCCAGGGGAGAAGTGAAGGCCGGGGCCCTCCCAAACTTGGCGTGGCAGGATGCCACCGGCCTGGTGTTGAGGCTGATAAATCCTGGGCTGGACAGACCCCTCCTTTCCCGGGAGTTGTCTGGGGGGGCTGTGGCCCCTGCTCCCGGGCTCCCGCACAACAGGCATGGGAGGGAGCAAGCCTCACCACCAGTCCCTCACTGCAGATGGATACCGCTCAGTGAGGAGGAGGCTTCTCACTCAGCTCTGCTTCCCCTGCTTGGTTGCTGGGGGAGTTGGGCTTCATCTGTAAGGTTGGGGTATGTGGTGTGTTTATTTTTGGTTTGCTTCCCATCAGGGGAATGTTGGGGGGCTGGCCTGTAGCTTAGGTTAAATTGCAAGTGGTGCAGGAGGCTGTTTTCAGGTTGCTGCTCTGTGGGGTTCTGTAGCGCTTCCTGCACCCTAAAACTTTCAATGGGTTGAGGCTTGAAGGGAGTGGGAATGCTATAGTTAAATGCAGGTCATATCTCCCAACAGCTGTTAACTGTTTAGTGGTAATAGCTTCTTAGCTCTTGAGGATGGTTCAAGATGTCATTTGAGTATGCAGTTATCTCTATAACCACAATGCCTTATTTATTCACGTTGCGTTGTCTTGGGGATTGCAATGAGCAGAGAGTGTTGCAGAGAGCAGACAACAGGCATCCTTCCACAGCAAGCTGGTGCAATCCTGCAGATGTGTTTGCACAGGGCTACATGTGTTGGGACCACACACATTTATAAGGCAGGCCCTTAGAACAAGTGCTGGTAATGGAGAGGGATGTCATGTGGAGAAAGGTGCCTGCTGTGAGATGGGTCTGTCTCTCTCCAGGTCCTACAGACAGTAGGGGCTTAGCTTCCTCAAGGAGCAGGAGAAGACCTTTACAGGTTGTGCTAAGCTGCTGGATGCTTACAAGCAGCAGCTTAAGAACATGCAAGTATGGGTTGCCTGTGTGCCTTGTACCCCTTCCTTACCAGCTGCTGCTCTGCCTTTGTGCCTGGTGCTGGTTTCTGAGTTTATAGGGTTGGTTTATAGGCTGGTACCTCTCTCTGCCCTGCTGTCCTCCCACAGCTCTTGGATCAGCACCTCTAGACACAGCTAAGTGGTTACTGGGGCTGCCTGTGACCTTTCTCCTGCCTCTTGCACACCCAGGGAGAAACTGCTCATGAGCAGTCCAGCTCCCCGGTAGGACTGCTGGGGCCTCTGGCCTGGGTCTTGTTCCATGCCAGTGGGCAGCGGCTTGCCTTGACTGCCTTGAATACAAGGTGGCTCTGGCCAGCCTAATCTTCCTTGCCTGAGGACATCAAGGTCATGCAGGGCCAGACCCTGCCCACAGGAAGGAAGTGGGAAGAGGCAAGATGCTTCGCTGGTTTTTTATACCCGCCCAGTTAACCCTCCACCATCCTGCTCACCTCAGGAGGGATCCCTGGGAGAAGCCACTGAGTTCCCCCTCCTCAGGACATCTACCTGTGGTGGAGGGCAGCCAGTGGCTGGGAGGGCCCCAACAGCCCCCAGCAGGCTTTG
>NW_010551770.1:4358-15669 GCF_000687285.1 Phaethon lepturus
TTAACTGCCCTGAGCAGTCTTGCCTGGTACCTCCCTGGCCTTCCCATCTCAGGTAGGGAAATGGGTCCATACAGTGAGAGGATTTGGCAAGGGCTTGAGTGTGCTATGCCATGGCGAGCCTGGATGGCTGCCCTGGGCCCTGTGGCAAGTCAGCCAGGGCTGTCTCAGCTCTGAGAGCTTCAGTTAGTCCCAGTCTGTAACAAGCCTTAAGGGCTTTTTCCTCTACTGAGTTGAGCAGCCAGTTTCATGAACTGAGCTGCATAGTATGAATTTGTGAGCTTCAGATTTTTTTGGATTAACTTGTTTGCATATCTCGTCTGTGCAAGTCCTGAATCATAATCTGCACAGTGCTCTGAAATAGGGTGCTCTGGCACCGCCATGCGCTCTCGGGGCAGTGCTGCTCATAATGAACTCACTCAGTGTTGTCAGAGTACAAGTTTTGCAGATGAGCAAACATGAGGGAAAAAGCTTCTAAATCCATTGGCTGCAGAAAAAATAAAGCTCCTGTTCACATGGGGAATGTGTCTTCTGTGATCCTCTAACTGCCGAACCAACAGCCCATCTGCTTCTGATGTGCTGGAGCAGGACTTAGGTTGCCTCTCCTGCTTCTGATTTCTCTCCAGACGGTGGAGGCTTCCCTGCACCAAGGACAGGCCACAAACTTAATGGCTACTGTCCCACATAACTTGCTGTGTGCCAGGCTGACAGGTGTATGAGGACTGGATGATCACCTTTCTGGTGGAATGCAGAAGTGGAACACTGCAGGAGACATAAGCTTTTTTTGTCATTAACTCTGGATTTATTCTTTCCTACATTTACTGACATGGGGCAGCCTGGCCGCTGTTGGCAAGGGGCTCTGCACATCTTGCAAAACTGCCAGGGGGTGGAGAGAGATGTGGGGAAACTTGCTTTAGTGAAACTGTTCTTCTGATCTCAGGTGAGTTAGGCTGACAAGACAATGGAAATTAGCTTTAAGTTGTCCTTTCCAATGTCCCAGGAGACAAATTTTGCTTTTGGGAACTCTTCTGCAATTACTAGTGTGGCAAGTCTTGTTATGGGAGCAGCTGGGACTTTTGGTAGCCTTGGCCAACTTTGGAAAGGTTTGCACGGCACAACCAGCCACTGAGGTGACAATAGTGTGTGGGGCTTCATGAACTGGGGAAGGATTTTTATGAGCATGCAGTGCTCATTTCTGGTAGCCTTTTGCTGGCACTGTTTTTTCGCTGTCCCAGAACCTTATCTGAGGAGAAGGTAAAAGCTTGTTTCTTGGAAAAAGTCCTGTGTTTTCCCCCCTTTACTGGCGCTGTGGGATAATGTAGCTACTGAAGCTTTGGAGCAGTGAAACTTTCAAAGATGCAACCTGTCTGCAGACCAAAACCCTTACCAGTTATTTCAGAATTAAGATAGGACATGTGTTTTAGATGACACAAGCACAGAGTTTTGGACAGCAGCAAAGCTTACATTGATTCTGAAGATAAAATCACTTCAGCTTTCAAATGGCGTTGTAACTTTCACTAGAGAATTTAGTATCTAGCAAAGGCCCTTGCAAAACCTTTAAGGTGACCTGTAATGAAAAACAAAATTGCAGTTCTGTTGTTGAAAATAACTTGATCAGTTAAAAGGTCTATTTCTTGCTTGATTTCCCACCTGCCCCTTTGTCCTTAAACAAAACTTGAATGACAGTCCTCCTTCCAAGAAAAGAAGAAATCTTTCCACTTTTAAGACCAAAAGGTGCAAGCATCTTTTAAGTATGTACTTTGAAGGTGATGTTTAGCATGAGCTGTGTTTTCAGAGCTTTGAAACAAGCATGGGAAGTACAGTATCTTATTCGCTGGGCCTTAGTCTTACATGCTTGAAATTCAAAACAAGTAGTGCAAGTTAGTACTTTTTGAAGCTGTGCCGTTACTGGAAGGGAACATGGTTGAAAGAATCAACTGCTGTGTATGTCAGTCTGGCAGGAGAGTTCTTGATTTAAGTCAGTCCAGCATCCTTACATGCATTGCTGAGAGCTGCTGTGCAAAGCTCAGTTTGGGTAGGCAAACTGAGAGTGCTAAAATGGATTCTGCAAAAAGTCACACGATTATCTCTTTTGGTTGCTTGTGCTGACACCTGAGCTTGAACCCAAGATCTCTTGTTACTGAAGTCGGCAGAGGCATTTTCTGTGCTGTCTTCCCTATGAGTGAGAAACAACGCTATGCTAAAGAGCTAATGATCTGAACAGACATGGCCAATGGGATGGTAAATGAACAGCTGTAGAGACTAAGGGAGTAAATGTTATTATTGGTGCTTTTCAGCATTAGTAACATCCTAATCCAGTGATCTCTCATATATACCTGGAAGTAAGATGCTTTCTTGTGCCCTCAGCACAGGAAAGACATGGACTTGTTGGTCCATGAGGTCCAGAGGAGGGCCACAAAAATGATCAGAGGGCTGGAACACCTCTCCTCTGAGGACAGGCTGAGAGAATTGTGATTGTTCAGCCTGGAGAAGAGAAGGCTCCAGGGAGACCTCGTTGCAGCCTTCCAGTACTTAAGAAATATGGGGACAAACGTTTTAGCAGGGCCTGTAGCCATAGGACAAGGGCTAATGGTTTTAAACTACGAGACGGTAGATTTAGACTAGATATAAGGAAGACATTTTTCACAGTGCAGGTGGTGAAATACTGGCACAGGTTGCGCAGAGATGTGGTAGATGCCCCATCTGTGGAAACATTCAACGTCATGTTGGACAGGGCTCTGAGCGACCTGATCTAGTTGAAGATTTCCATGCTTACTGCAGGGGTGTTGAACTAGATGACCCTAAAAGGTCCTTTTCAGCCCAACTATTATAAGATTCTATGTGTCAGAGTGAGGAGGGCATCAAAGGATGCAGGTATGGAAGAGATGAATGGGCATTTGCTTGATATTATGCTGCTCACTGGTTCCTGGCTCTCTGGCCTACCTGCAGAGTACTTTCCTGTCTGTAAAAGTGGAATATTAAACTTTGAGTGGACAATGATAATTTAAAGTGTAATTTATAGTGTTTTCACATCCCCTTAGTTTTAGGTTCATATAAAATGTCTTGTTTATTTTCCTGATTATTCATTTCAACTGTACATATGATTAAAAATAATGAATGGTTATTAATTTTTATCATTAGTACTACCATTACACCTACTCATATCCTTTGATATTATTGTGAAAATTATCTTTAATAGCTTTAATAGGAGCTATTCCCCCATGCTAATGAGGATATAAATCAAAGTATTAAACAAGATAAAGTACAATTTTGGACTATATTCTGAAATTGAATACCCTCTGTAGGGTGGATACCTTCAGGTTTTGCTCAGAAGACCAATGATGTATGTCTCTTCCATGTACTTGCGTGAGATGGCGTTTAACAACTTGACTGACATCAATTAAACTGTGTCAGTAGGGAGACAAATTCAAAGATAGGAGAAAGAGTAGCTAGGAAGTTGCATTGCTGAACTCTGTCCTTTCTTAGGTCAGTGGCTGCAACAAAGTGGGGAATCCTGGGGGATCCCACCTGAAGGACATCAGCATGAAGTACAGTGTGAGAAACCTGTGGTCTGATATTGGGTGAATATCAGTCATTAAATTCCATAGGATCATGAAGTAGAGTTCCTTGTTTAATTACTGGGATGCAATTTCTGTTAAAGCTGAGACATGGCAAAAAGGAATAGATAATCTCTCTGGTAATCTTCCAAAAGGTATCTTCTAAACATGATAAACCATCTCTGCCCTCTTATTGTCCTCTGTTGCTTTGCTGCTTGTAACAGAGAGAAGCCTAGTGAGGGTATGGTGCTGGCAATGGATCTGAAAGTCAGGCTGGCTTCCTGTGCTTTCTTGTTTTATTGGATGTTTCACCCAGCACTAGTTAAAATGCCATTAATTTTTGCAAGGTTGTTTTTTTTTTCAGTGAATATTGAACTAAAGCTCACTTTATACAGCACAACGTTCTTGCCAAGAAGACCAAAAGCAATATAGCAGGATAATACTTTGGCATGTTTTCTGTATTCCTAAAATTTCCTGTTCGGAGTTGAGATCGCTGCTTTAAGAGGATTGCAGACTATTTGCTACAGATCCTGCTAGCGAAAGGTCTTCATATACTCAGTTTAAGCTAATTGTTGCTAGTCTTGTCACAATTTTTGAGGCCCAAGGACATTGCTGCACTGCATGAGGCAATCTGTTAATGAATTGAATGAAGCTGCTAAAAAGCAAAAGTGAAGTGCAAAGGAAAACAGTTGTGCACCTAGCCTATTGCTGTCCAAATACTCTGAGCAATTGTGGGGTTTAGTGATGTCAGTTGGAGTCTGCTGGCTGCATCTCTGAGGTGTTGGCTTTCTCTTCCATTCTGCAGTGGACCCCTGTCCTGGGAGGACAGCAGTGATGGCTAGTGTTTAGTGCCATACCGAATAATTGGACAGTGGTTTTGTGTCTGTATGTGGGGTGGAGAGCAAGAGCTGTTGAGAAACTTCTCACAAGAAAAAGATGAGGCAGCAAATTAAGTTGTTGGGTGGAGAGTTTAACACTATTTTTTCCTTGCAGTGCTTACTTAACCTGTGGACCTCACTGCCAGAGAATACTATGAAGGCTATTAGTAAAACTTCAGAAAGGTTTAATCAAGTTAGTGAATGTGTTGAATATCCATTAATACAGTTAATGCTCTAGATAAAATCTTTCTTGGGAACACTGATCTCTTACCTGTCAAAGTGGAAGGATGTAGTGAGGTGAAGATCTGTATTGACTCTTGCTCTAAATAATTGTTACATAGAAGACATCAGGTAGCTGGACTTCAGTCTGATCCAGAACAGGTCATCATAGATTCCTGCTCCTAGGCTTGAAGACAACTTGTTCCTTAACAATTTGGATGCCAGCCTTTAGATGGGTCACTGAGAAAATAGCCTGAGCCTGGAAAACTGGAGCTCGGTCCTCCCTTGAACTGCTACCAACCATGCTGGGAGGCAAGAGGCTATTGCAGGGAGGATGACTGGAGCTAAATGACTTGGCCTGGGTCATGTTGCAAGCCTGCAGCTGTCAATTTGAACCTGGGTCCACAGTGCCCTGAGGCAGCACAGGATGTGTCCCTTGGTCCCTTCAGTCTGCAACCCACTCTGTTGTTCCCATGGTAAGTGCAAGTGAGCACTATACACTGGTAGTAAGGAACATCTGTGGATAAATGCTTTCAAGTCTTCTTGGCTTTATTGATAATAGACTGCAGTTGAGGCAGGCTTGAAAAACTTATTTTTAATGTTATGCAACACTTCTGCATTACTGTTGGTGCTTTTTTTCAAGGGATGATGAAAACTATACAAGCAAACGGGGGAAATTACAGATGCATTTTCTCTTTGACCTTAGTAAATGAGGTCTTTGGTGCCAATCATCTTTCAAACTACTTGATTATACATCATCGTGTGTGTCTGTCCGAGAACATCTCTCGTTTGAATAGCAAGAGCTCCCTCTGTCTGCCTTGAGTAAACAATGGGCTGTTGCACATCAACAGATGATGCTATTTTCTTGTTTCCTGCCCAGTGAAATTCATACTCTCTAGATCTAATGTTTGCAACTTAAATGGATTACCTTTGAGATTGTTTTAGATTTTCTTCATATATTTTTAGAATTAGTTGTAAAAGTCTTGCTATTCCTTCAACTTCCAGTTATGAATGGAAAAACTGTTTTAAAAGCGGGGGGAGGGGGCTTGCAGAAGTGCAAGAGACTATTTTCTGTTGAAGGGGAGTTTTGAACAACCTGTGAATTACTGTCACATTGAACGTGTCTCTGGAGGTTTGAAAGTTTTATACCCTCTTCCAAAGTGCTGCTATTGTCTGTGTAACAAATGTGAACTGAACTGTTCTGTTAAAAGTAAGTCATGCACACTTAAGAACATAATAGTAGCTCAGCGTTAACAATGCTGCTACATTCATTTCAGCAAACTGTTACTGTAGTACAACTGAAGCTCTCGCAAGCCGTATGCCTTGTGATGAAGAGCCAGCATGCGATTAAAGGCATGCTATTAACATTTCCTAGCTCTTTTCTCACTTTGACATTTGTCCCATGTTAAGGTTTTTGATCACAATCTCAGCAGTGGATTTTACTGTGCATAGCACTTGAAGGTTTCACAAGGCTGCTTATAAAGGGTACATCATATCTGATCTGGTATTTGCTGCAATAGGTAAAGAAGAAACAATAGCCTGGCTGAAGTTTGTTTTGGCTTAAAATATTTTGCCCAAGAACTTCCTTTCTTTGTTAGTTTTTGTAACATATGAAAATAGCTAGGGCTCCAGCTTCAAAGTACAACACAGATGATGGCTTGATGCAGCTCTACTACTGGGAAGGTGTTTGCAATGCATTAAGCTGCAGGGTGTGTTCAGATGACAAGCCAAAAATTGTTATTCTCCACTGCACAAAGAAAGGTTGTGAGGGCTTGTGGGAAGCGTAGTCCAGCCAGGGGACATTGGATTCAGGTGGCACATACTGTCCTTCAAGCTGGCTATGGTTCCTGTGAGGTTCTGCTGCAGTCTTTCTGAATAAGTCTTTCAGTTCTAGTGTTTCAGTCTTTGAGGAATTTTCCTCTTAGCATAGAATTCCCAGCTGGATGGGGGAATACGTTTTTCTGTTAGGTTACTGTTGCCTCCTTACTGAATAGGAACAAGATACCTTCAAATATTTTCCCCAAGAAGCCCGATTAAAAAAAACCCCAAAACAGCAAACCTGACCCAACCAATCAAAAAAACCCCAAACCAATCAAAAAAAACAATTAAACCAACAATATCAGTTTGCTGTGGTTCATGAGTTCTACTTTTGGAGTGAAATAGCAAGGTTGTCTTTGCATCTGTGTACATGGTCAGAGGTTTAAGAAAAGTTGCAATGAATGTGGAGTTGTGTTTTGTGGCATGGCTCAAATAAGTGTGTATGCCTATACTTAAGAAAAATCTTGTATAAAAGCAGCCATTTTTAGAGTCCTCTGATCTTTCCTGCTTCATAACCAGGCCTGAGGGATGGGTTTCAGAGGCTTAAACTTGTGGAAGGCAAAGTTAAAGCTTTGTCAGAATTAGAATGTGCTCACAAATTTTGATAGCCTACACCATTCGCTGCTGAAATTATTTTTGCACCCAAGTCTCTCCTCGGAGGTGACAGTCCCATTGTGGATATGCTTGTTGGATGTCACCTTCTGGATTTAGCTCCTATACTTTAGACTCTCTCTAAATATACGTATGAAATAAAACCATTTTACATTTAAAAGGTCACTTCAAATTCATGATGCATTTTTCTGTTGTTAATAAAATATAAAATTCTTTCACATGATGAAATATTTCATAGTTTTTCTTTTCCTTCAGTAAATGTTGTCAAGTTCAACAAACATTCTTGAATTTAAAACAGTAGCTTTTGGGAAGGTGGTGGAACCTAAACAACCCAAGCTGTACAGCTCACTGACAGTCCACTCAGCCCCAGGGTACGTGGCTAAATTATTAATTCAGTCATTGTTGACTATTCAGTTGATGACAAATGCTTGGCCCTTCAAGTGCCTTGGCTCTTTTTTTTTTTTTTTTTTCCTTTTGAGGTTCTCTGTCCGGCCTCTGCTTGCCAGGAGGATGACTGCAGTCCAGCTGGCTGGCTGTGGTCACATCACCCAAAATCACTGTGGAAGGCTGCTAGTCTCTGCTCCCTATGTGCCAGCTTGAGCTTGAATCTGGTGCTGTAACCCATCAGCTAAGTCTAGTGTAACACACAGTATGCTCTACTTTTTAGCTCTCTAGCAGGGGCAAAGCTCTCTCAAATTGTTCCCCGTAGTCAAAACATTCATTTCACTGGAAATCTTTCATGAACCTGTACAATTTCTTCCAGTGAAACTCTCCTTAATGCTCTGTAGAGAGCTTGTTTCAATGAAACAATGCTTTCTTTCTTTAGATGTACATATATAGCTAAAATAACCCTAACTAGCCTTAATTAGAAAGGGAAGTGTTATTGTCTTAAAAGAATTCTGCTTCTATGAAACTTAGTTGTGTTTCACTCTACTAAAAGTTGTAATGTAAACTTGCCAAAGAAAAACAGCATGTGATGAATGCAAGACAATATTTTTATATTTAAGAAATCATCCTGTTGTCAGTGGTGTTGATAAGAGACCTAGTTAAAGCAGGGGGAAGTAAATGAACAGCACCTTATTAGTGATATAATGAGGACTGTTGGGCTTCATGAGCTATTCTGTGATTAGTTGCATGTTTTCAAAGCAATTTTTTCTGTTACATGTTATTCTATGTGCAAAATAAAAAGTCTATGGTGAGTTCTCTTCTTTTTCTGTTTACAAATAACCCTCTGCTATTCACAGCATTGGTTGTGTGAGGCCTGGTATGTTTTTGAGAGCAAAGCGCACATGCTATAGAGAGACAGTTACTTTGCAGATGTGTACCAGTTAGGTGAATCTAGCTAGATAGATTGGATAGATTAATGTAGGAGACAACTATGTTCCCTATGCTGTGCTACTAAGCCAGATGTCTGGCACCTCCTTCTTGTTGTCTTGGCATTGCTTGCATGAGCACCCGCTTGTTGTCAGAGCCAGCTGGCCACGGGGAATTTTCTGACCTGCCCTTTGGACTTACTGGTCCCAGAGCACAACCCTGCTGCCTGCAAAAGCTGCAGAGCCAGCCAGGAGGCATTGAAGTCTGTGTGCTTGGGCTGCAGGTGTCTAAGGCAGTCTTTAAAGCCGAGAGGGATTGTTTCCAAATGTAAGTGGATCTCCCATGAAGTGTTTGGGTAACTGGAGCTGTACTGTGTATGTTTGGGTGGAGATGGTGGGTAGAAGGATGGGTTTTTTTGTTTTTCTGGTCAGTGAAGGATTCTATTGGCGTTCCAAGGGGAAGTAAATGTATTTCCCAACTGGTTTGGTGCTCCGAGTTTTAAGGGCCGTTTCTGTCAGTTGCAGTGACAAAAGGTCATCAGGTCTTCCCATGTGCCTTGGACTTGCATTGTGGGACTTAAATTATCCATACATGCAGGCAAACCAGGAACAGAGGTCGCTTGGACTGTGCATCTTCTATCTGAAGGATAGAGGGGACAAATGCTTCCCTCATGCTCATTTGATGATGAACATAAGGGAGCCAGGGTGAACCCACCAGTCCCTTACAAAAGACTTTTGCAGTGAATGAGGACCGAGGGCACAAAAAGGGAAAGGAGGTATGTCCAGGAGCAATGTCTGAGCTGGCCTCTTAGAGCACCTCCTGGCTGGTGCCACCACCACTGGGGTCTGTGGCACACAGGTGGCAAGCAGCTATCCAGGCTTGTCAGCTTCTGCAAACTAGCAGGGAGGAATCGGGCTAGCACCCAGCTTTTGACTTCCAACGCTACACAAGGGGGTTCCCACATGCAGCTGGGAGCGCCATGTGAGGCACAAACCTTGAGTGAGGTCTAAACTGAAGTAATAGCCAGAGGCCTTTAACCAGTCCCTGGTTACTCCATGAGTGCTGCTGTTGTCCCTAGCCTTCTGTCTACTCATCTGCACCTGCAGGGTTGAAAGCCATAAAGAAATACTGTTCAGTCTGAACCAAAAAGTGCAGCTGGGCTTTGTGTGCAAAAAGGGCTTTATAAAGGTCATGAATTGAGCTCTTGTGCCAACCTTTTCATGATGTACTTCTCATTGTTTCTCTTTCTCCAGGAATTCCTCCTCTGAATTGCCATCTGCTAGCTTTTTTTAATAGGGAGATCTGTGTTGCCTGTTTTCTATTAGTGCATGTCTTAACGTCTCTGTGCAGAAAAGCTGGATCACTGTGGAGGTCTGTCACTGCCTCCATGTGTTACTAAAGCTACTGGAGTCATGCTGGAGAGTTACCACTTGGTTTTTGGAGGGGAAAGAACAACTAGCTGCAAATAGTCTGCAGCACTGGGTGTAAGCTAATCTCTGGGACAGCAAAGAGATCCAGGGTGTGAGAAAGACTATCGGATCAAACATAAACTCATTTGTTTTCCCAATCAATTCTGTGGTTTAGGTCTGTGAGGGGGTTCATTCAGACTCATTCATAAATCTTCTGTTACCAGTTCTGAGCATGTTTTGAACTGTTTTCACTCTGATGCTTTAAAAAAAGGATTAGGCACAAAAGACCAGCTGCAAAGATGATTCTTCTGGTCACTTGTTATAACTTCGGTTTACTGCTGCACTCAGTCGTGCTGACAGTTGATGTAAGAGACTGACATCGGTCTCTCACATCAGTAACAAACACTACAAAATCCTCAGGATGCTTTTGATTTGTAGTCATGGTACACGTGCAACCTTCATATGCATTTCTTTCAAAATACTGAAGGTGATTAGGTCACACTATTGGCATTAAAAATTCTTCATAATTCTACTCTTGGAAGAAACCAGCATCTCCTTCTGCACAGAAGAAGAAGGGGAGCTTCTGTTGAAACTTAGCCATGTACTGTTTCCCTTTAGGAGCTGCAATGCATCAATTGTAACTAGAAGATTGTTACTACTGCTTTGTGGTTTCAACTATGGCAGAAAAGCAAAGGCTAGGCTGTACAAAGCAGGAATCCTGGAGAAGGATTAATTTTCCCATCTGCGGAGCAAGTGTCTAAGTAATGGTTTAAGCTCCCTCTGATATGACGGAGTGGTTTGTCTGCAAGAGGCGCTTGATTTCTTTAAAATAATTAGCTTAGCCTAGATACCTGACTTTTAGCCATTCAGTGTTGGATAAGGTGATTCCCTTCTGCATATCTATATTAAGAAACAAACAATTTTTTTCATTTTTCCAATCTTAGTCATTACAAGATTTCAAAAGATATCCTCACAAAAATAGAAATCAGGTTGGGATGTGTGCACTTGGCTATCCCTTCCTAATGCTAAAGCCCACTTTGCAGATGGAAGGCTGAGAAGATTGGTGAGTTCTGGGTTGTGCTGCACCCCAAGAAAATACTGAATGTCAATATATTTGAATAGCAAAATGCAAGACAGAAACATTATTAAATAATGACAGGTGTCTGCACAAGGCAATTGGTGATCCTCAGGGAAAATGTATTGCCTCCCCTGAATGTTGATAAACCTCACTTTATCTGTGGAAGTTTGAGGAATCAATAAAACCCAGCATCTCCTTTGCTTTTATTCTGACAGGTGGTATCTCACCTAATGCTTCCCCTGAAAGGGTCAGACCCCTTTGCCTTTTGTATCTCCCAGGGTCTCTGAACTCCAGTTTGTCCCTAGTTTCCTTGCACAGACCTGTTTTGAGGCATGAGTTAATATGATGTTGTTTGGTTACCCAAATGTCTAAAATTGAGTCCCTCAGATTCACTTCCCAAAAGGTAGGCTGTTTCTCAGGAAGCTGTGT